>NC_134572.1:109041508-109246508 GCF_050947875.1 Dermacentor variabilis
GTAGAGAACTTCGTTGCGTTTTAACCAACAACACTACAGGCCGTACTCTGCCAGAACACTGAAATTCCCCGCGCTTTGTTTGCTGGTTATCAAGAAGAAAATCGTCTTGCGACGCGCCGTACCGTCTGGCAAGTAGCTCGCATTTTGGCAGCGGCGACGGCGCAGCTGGCACGTCGCGCTTTTTCTCTCTCTTTCTCTTCGTGGGGTTAGTAAATCTCCATCGGAAAGTATCATGTAACACAAGAACAACATAAATGTGGAATGTTCTGTATTGTCGCACTGGTTATAGTCAGTAAATGCTTTACAACGAACGTCTCCGTTTACTAAATGGCTATAATAAAGAAAAGAAAGATCCATATTCGCGAAGTAAAATTATTCGACTTCTAGCCTAAGGCTGGCTTCTAGAGCGGTCTTTGATTTGTATGTTGTTATGTTCTTAAATGCCACTATTGTAATGCGTACGTTGTAACAAAGAGTTGTGCTGTTGCATGATGATGATGTGAAGTGATATATGCTAATGCATGACGCTTTGTGTAGGCATGAACTAGTGATGTGTTTAATGTGATGGTTCTCTCAAATTTTACGACAACGTGAAGAAAACGCTTGTGCATCTGCTGCTGTCTTTGCCTGCATGGGGGCGAAGCACTCCCTGAGGCCATTCTTGTATGGCCTCTCCATTCGCCTCCCATCACATGTATTGTGATGAACCAATAAACAATCAATCAGTCAATCAATACCTACACAATATGGAAGTGCCCTTGGGCCATCCCTTACAAATGTGCCTCATGCGCAAATCACACACTGGCAATCGTGGATATCCTTGAGGTATACCAGGAGACTTCGCATATATCGCATTTCGCAATATATCGCAATGGGAGGAAGAGGGTTAGTGTTATAACTCACTTCTCGTGCTTCAAGAATCTCACAATCACGCACCTACCCGTGTTTTTCTGAACAATGAGTATAACAGTAAGTGGTGAAGTTTGCCGCAAACTCCGGAGGTGACTTGGCAGGATCAATGCATATGCGTGAAGTGCGCAGTTCAAACACCTCGTAGTGTATATTGTGAACCGACTACGGGTGAAACGGTGATTACGTGCAGCTGTACTTGGCGTCTCATCGTGGAGAACACTATCAGCCGCATAGCGAACTCGCCATGGATGTGGTTGATAATTGTGGAGCCTGTTCGACGCGGCGTCACTTTAATTCCGACTGCAGAGTTCTACTTTAGTCTTTAAATTTATCCTGTTGCTCTTCCTTTCCTCTTTCTTTTTTCCTCCTCTCCTTCCTATCTTCCATTTCTGTGTTGCTGTCACCTCCCTTCAGAAGAGTAGGCAGGCGTTGTGCCCCTTCCGGCGGCAGTTGCCAGCCTACTCCTCGCTTTCCCTTTTTTTTTAACTCTGTATATGCGTATATGTGTTCAAAACAAATAATAATAATAATAATAATAATAATAATAATAATAATAATAATAATAATAATAATAATAATAATAATAATAATAATAATTTTTGCGGAGATCCGGTGGCCATCGGTGGACACCGTTATGTAGAAGCAGTAGATGCGGTCCAGCTATTATTGAATCTTCGCTATGCTGCTTTGACGCGACAGGTGCGCATTTCAAGAAAATGAGGCGAGTTCTTTGTGGGCATTGTGCTTCAATTGTCGTCAGTAGATAGGGCGCTGACGCCAACGTGCCCTGAAAACTTCGGCCACTTGTTATTTCTTCCACCCTAATTTCGTAGATCGATGTTTACACGTCTTTCACGTCCTCTCGGTGGCTGCGTAGCTGCAGCGTTCTGCTGCTGAAAACGCAGGTCGCAGGTTCGATCCTCCGAAAGAGTGGCCGCATTCCACTGGCAGTGGAATGCGAATGCTCCTGCGTACTTAGATTTAGGTGCACTTTAGACACGATTGTGCGGCGGAAATTAATTTGAAGTCTCGCACCACAGCTTCGCTCCCACTTCGTGTGTGACATTGAGGCGTTATAACCGATAATCTTATTTTTAACCGCTATAATTACCAATGTTACATGCCCTTGTGCTTTTAACTCTCGTTCTTTCCTCTTAGCCATGGTGAATCATTTCTGTCTTAAGTAAAAAAACAAATTATCCTCAAGGAGCGACCATTTCTGACGCACAGGACGCTCATTCCGGATTCGCGACCAGCTGTATGGTCGTAAATGAATTCGCCGACAACCCGGAACTTTCGGCCCGTGTACACAGTGCGGGCATCATTTGCCACACGTTCACCTCCAATCGCCTCGTTAAGTCAGGCCTGCTACGCGTGTCGCATCAATTGTCAGAGGGAGCGGATGCTCGTTCGTTGGAACACGGAGATCCATAAATAGGTGCCACGCCTAATGGTCGTACTCGACAAGCTTCGGCTGACGCTGTGCTTAGCGACCGTGGTCTCTGCTCACGGGCGCTTTACTTCTGTATTCATCAAATTGATTACATGCTCCTTTTGTGGCAAGCCAATATGACACCCGTATTCCAGAATGTCTGTCCACTCAGCCTTCCACCTGCACCCAAGAAAGTGAATAGCAGCGTCGTTCCTTGACAGAAGCGACTGCTTAACTTCACTGACACTACGCGTCAATTGTTGAGAAGCGTGGATCTTTCTCCAGTCACTCGGTGGTAGGCCTACGCGGTGGAGTGGATGAGGCACTTCGAGTCGAGGATGGTTTGAGAATGCGGGCCTTCATCACTCAGACCTTCATCACTATAGGCAACCTCACGGGCAAGAGCAGCTCACAATCGATGACGGTGTTTAATACGCTTAGGATTTGCAATATACATCTTTTGGAACTATCTTGCAATTGTCCACGTGGGGGATCCAGCAAACATTTTCGATGGCATGACTGACTTAGAGTTAGCGCGTGACTCAATACATTCTCGTTTGACTAAATGCGCTTTCCTTTGTTTCCAAGCATGAAATACGCTTATTGCCGCTTACACAGCGACTGTTCCTGCTCTCAACAGCGTTACGTCCGTCCGAGGACGCCGGATATATGATGCACATAGTGTAGCAACACATAGTGTTGGACTTTCCGCCTCGTTTTTCGCGGTACTACCGTTTTTGCCGGGTGCTCAGGTCAAGCCGCGCGTGTGATTATAGCGGTCTCACACATTAGAAAAAAATAACATAAAGTTGCTACTGTAACATCTACCCTTGTGGCTTCACTCAGCGTAAAAGGCAAATTCACTACTTGAACCGTTCTGTTTCGTCACATGAAACTATTATTCACTGTACACCACAAGAACGCACGTGTAAAGGAGGAACGTGATTACGGTGCGAAACAACGCTACTAAAAAAAAACTAGCCCGCTGTACGAAAAACATAGTAGTTCACGAGTGCAGATACCGCCTGCAGGTCTGTGCTGCGCTTTCGGCGCTGTATAGTTAAATATTTGAACAGCATTGGGCCACGTCGAAGGCATGGCATGACGGCGGTTTGAGCCGAACAAATGAACTGCGCTTGAATTCTCATTTCACGCGTCTGTATAAGCTATCTCAAAATGAAAATGAAATAAAGTTCGCTTGTTTTACATGCCAGAACCCCGACGTCATTACGGAGCATGTCGTAATGGGGACCTCAGAATGAACTTAGACCGCCTAGAATTCCTTACCACGCAATCCGGGCGGTACACGAACGTGTTTGCATTCCGCCTCCTTTTGAATGCGGCCGCTGCCACCGACATCGCGACCAGGACTTTGTACGAGATGAGCAGCGCAATGTCATAGCCACTGATCTACCGCGACGACTGTGTATATTTCAGACCTCGTCTGAACGTCGTTGTACCCTTTTCAGCTCTCTTAACGATTTCCTCGCCCAACATGTGACCTTCTTTCCAATCTAGCGTTGTTTGGTTTCAGCATTGCTTTGGAATGAATAGACGCCATCACTGTAAGGTGGCTACATTTCGTTGCTTCGCCTTCACTTAAATAATTGCACCCTTATTGTTAACAATAAAAAAAAACAGCTCGCGCAAGCCTCACCGAAGCTGTACCCGTAGTGTTCCAGCTCCTCCTCGTAGGACGGAGGCGGTGGGAGGGGATTAGGCGCCGGCCTCTGCTGGCCACGACCCCTGAACCGGCCGACCACGCGTCCACGACCCCTGAAAGGCGGCCGAGTCGGTGCTTGCGTGTGGCCATCCTCGGGCACCTCGTAGTAGTAGTAGTCGTCGGGGCTCGCCGTGGTCGTGGAGGTTGTGGACCTCACGCGGGCACGAACCAGCCGGAAACCTGGCCTTGGTTGCCTCACGGCTTGCCGTCGTGCCTGCATGGGTGAAGTACACAGGTACTTAATTATTTCGATTTAAACATGAGTCATCATTATATATTTTGCCGCTAGTAGCTTAAACTGCTACTACTACTACTACTACTACTACTACTACTACTACTACTACTACTACTACTACTACTACGAATATTACTACTACTACTACGAATACTACTATTACTACTACTACTACTACTACTGCTGCTGCTACTGCTACTACTACTACTACTACTACTACTACTACTACTACTACTACTACTACTACTACTACTACTACTACTACTCAGCAGCAGCCAATTCTATGTCCACTGCGGGACGAAGGCCTCTCCCTGCGATCTCCAATTACCCCTGTCCTGCGCCAACCAATTTCAGCTAGCGTGTGCGAATTTCTTTATTTCATCACCCCACCTAGGCTTCTGCCGTACTCGACTGCGTCTTGAGTAGGCGTACGGTAGCGCGATTAAAAAGAGGACGAAAGAAAGACACACAGGGACGTACACAGCGCTAACTTAAAAATAACTTAGCGCTGTGCATGTCTCTCTGTGTCACTATGTGTCACCGTATACATATTCAAGATGCGGTGCCAACAAGCCCCCCCCCCCCCCCCCCATTGCAACCCTCTACTGCGCTTCCGTTCTCTTGGCACCCATTCTGAAACCCTAATGGTCCACCGGTTATTTAACCTACGCATTACATGACCTGCCCAGCTCCATTTATTTCTCTTAATGTCAATTAGAACATCAGCTATCCCTCTTTGCTCTCTGATCCACACCGCCCGCTTCCTGTCTGGTAACGTTACGCCTAGCTTTCTTCGTTCCATCGCTCCTTGTGCGGTCCTAAACTTGTTTACTAGCTTATTTTTCAGTCTCCAAGTTTTTCCCCCATATGTCAGCCCCGGTAGAATGCAATGATTGTACGCCTTTCTTTTTAAAGATAATAGTAAGCTTCCAGTCAGGAGCTGACAATGTGTGCTGAATGCGCTCCAACCCATTTTTATTCTTCTCTAAATTTCCTTCTCATGATCAGGGTGCCCTGTGAATAATTGACCTAGGTAAACATACTCCTTCACAGACTCTAGAGGCTGACTGGCAATCCTGAACTCTTGTTCCCTTGCCCAGCTATCGATCATTATCTTTGTCTTCTGCATATTAATCTTCAAACCCACTCTTATACTCTGTCTGTTGAAGTCCTCAATCATTCTTTGCAACTCGTCCCCAGTGTTCCTGAACAGGACAATGTCATCTGCAAATAGAAGGTTGCCGAGATATTCGCCGCTAATTCTTACTTCTAAGCCTTCCCAGTTTAATGGATTGAACACGTCTTCCAAGCACGCAGCGAATACCATTGGAGAGATTGTGTCTCTTTGTCTGAGCCCTTTCATTGCTGGTATCTTCCTACTTTTCTTGTGGATAATTAAGGTACCTGTGGAATCTCTATATATACTTTCCAGGATATTTACGTAAGCGTCTTGTACTCCTTGATTACCTAATACCTTTATGACTGCTGGTATCTCTACTGAATCAAATGCGTTTTCGTAATCTATGAAAGCCATATAAAGAGGCTGATTGTACTCCGCGAATTTCTCGATTATCTGATTGATGACAAGGATGGGATCCATTGTAGAGTATCCCTTTTTGAAACCTGCATGTTCCCGTTGATTCACTAAAGCCCAGTGTTGCCCTTATTCTATTGGAGATTATTTTGGTGAATATATTATATAATACAGGGTGTAAGCTAATGTGCCTATAATTTTTCAATTCTTTAACGTCTCCGTTTTTGTGGATTAGTATAATGTTGGCATTCTTCCAGTTCGCTGGGACCCTTGATGTCGATAGACAGTTCGTATGAAGGGCCGCTAGTTTTCAAGCATTATGTCTCCCTCATCTTTGAATAAATCGACTGTTATTCCATCTTCCCCGGCCGCTTTTCCCCGTTTCATGTCTTGCAAGGCCTTTCTAACTTCATCGCTAGTTATAGAAGGAGCCTCTGTAACCTCTTCATTACTACTTTGAATGGAGGTATCGTGGCTGCTTTGGGCACAATACAGGTCAGTATAGAATTCTTCCACTGATTTTACTATATCTTCCATATTGCTGATGATATTACCCTGCCTATCTTTCAGTGCATACATCTTGGTTTGTCCGATGCCTAATTTCCTTCTCACTGTTTTCAAGCTGCGTCATTTTTTTACAGCTTCCTCAGTCTTTCTCACATTATAATTTCACATATCTCTTATTTTCTCCTTGTTGATTAGTTTTGACAGTTCCGCGAATTTTATCTGATCTCATGAGTGGAACATTTTCATTCTTTGTCGTTTCTTTATTAGGTCCTTTGTTACTTGGGAGAGCTTACATACTGATTGCCTTGGTGCCTTACCTCCCCCTTCAATTTCTGCTTCTGAAGCCAGCCTAGTTACAGTTTCATTCATTGCCTCTATGTCATCTGCATCTCTCTGTTCTAAGGCTGCATATTTGCTTGCAAATGCCAAGATGAATTGGTCTGCTTTTACCCCTACTGCGTCTAGGTTAGCCTGTTTCTTCTTGACCAATTTCGCTCTTTCACTCTTCAAATTCAGATGAATCCTAGCCCTCACTAACCTATGATCACTGAACTTTACCCTACCTAACACTTCTACATCCTTCACAATGCTGGGATAGGCAGAAAGTATGAAATAGATTTCATTTCTCATTTCAACATTAGGGCTTTTCCAGGTCCACTTTTTGTTCCAACATTTCCTGAAGAAGGTGTTCATTATTCGCAGCTTATTCCTTTCCGCGACTTCTACCAACAGCTCTCCTCGAGTGTTCCTAGAATCCGCGCCGCGGTTTCCAATTGCTTGTGCACCAGCCTGCTTTTCCCCACTTTTTCATTGAAGTCGCCCATGACTACAGTATAGTGAGTTTTGCAGGAAAATTTCGCAGGAAATGAGGTCTGTCGCACATACGCTCCGTTGGACATGCGCTCAGGTGTTGTGTGTTGTTTTCTCGCTCAAGTCCTGTCCCTTCGTCGTTCTGCGCAACAGTGTTAAGTACTGAGTTTGCACTTTTCGCATCACTAATCGAACATCTTCATAAAACTGTTCAATTTCTTCCTCATCGTGACTAGAGGTTGGAGCGTAGGTTTGTACTACCTTTATTCTATAGCTCCTATTCAGATTTATTACTACTGCTACCCTCTCATTAACGCTGTAGAATTCGTCATTGTTGCCCGCTATGTCTTTATGGATTGGTTATCCTACTCCGAACTGCTTCTCATCTGAAAGTTTTCTATAGCAGAGGACGTGGCCATTTGTCAGCACTGTGTAAGCCTCACCATTGACCTCACCAAGGCCAATGATATCCCAAATAATGCCTAATAGTTCCTCAAAGAGTCCTGCTTGGCTAGCTTCACTCGAGTGGGTTCGGGTGTTAAACCTTGCAAGGGTCAGCACTACTACTACTACTCCTACTACTACTACTACTACTACTAATAATAATAATAATAATAATAATAATAATAATAATAATAATAATAATAATAATAATCAAAGGTGTTTAATAAATTGGCGAGTAACAACCTCGATGGCTTTGGTCCTGGCGCACTCGGCAAAACATTGCACAGGAAAAACAGTGCACGACCACACACACATACACACACCCGCGCACATGCAAAAATAAATAATAATTTCGCGAATACAGATTTTAGGAGAGCATAAAATGTGTACACGAAGGGAATAGAAAACAGAAGTGGAGAAACAGAAAAAGGATTTCAATATGACAGCACAGACAGCAGATCAGAGTTTTTGTTCAGTTATTGAAATTCCTCAGGTACGCCTTTCAGACAAAGTATTAAAATTGGGCATGAAGACATTCAGGCTCTCTGAATGGGCATGATATGTCGCCTGCACTCTAGATAGAGGGTCACAAAAAATGTGAACACTGAAAGGCGCGCTGTTTCCTTGAGCCTTTCTACGGAATGCAAACGCGCACATTAGAAGGCAAGTTCGAGCAGCAGATTTTTCCATGTATTAATTTGTGGAGGAAAAGAACATCCGACCTGTTGCGTCTACAGGCGAGGGTAGGTAACGTAAGTGTCTGTGTTAGCTGTATGGAGAGGGAAGGCTTTTGACAGAATCGATGTTTAAATATAGATGTGAACTTTTCTTGCATATTTTCGAAAAGTTCACAATTTGACCTACAAGTGCCGCCCCAAAAGACGGAGGCGTACTCAAGAGCTGGAAGGCATACGCTCTTATATAAAGTTACAAATGGCCAGATTGTTTGAAGTCTCTCGTCACCCGACATACTGTGCCGAGCGTTCGAAGTGCACGCTGATTCGTCTTTTAAGCGTGTTGTGTGTTACGGCTGGCGTCTAGCACCTCGTGCAGAAAGGACTTTCACCCACCATGCCTCGTCGAGATGAAGCGTGACTTCTCCTGTTACGGTTGGCGTCTAGCACCTCGAGCAGAAAAGAACTTTCACCCACCATGCCTCGTCGAAATAAAGCGTGACTTCCTAATTCGCCATGGTCATCTCGAGTGTCTGCAGGTCAGCGGAAGCCCCACAGTGTTTACAGGTCTCTTTTGTGTGTGTGTGTGTGCGGCTTTAGAGGGACCCTTTCCTCGAACTGTCAAGCTCTGCAGGGAAACTTCCGCGAACCAGCAACGCCCAAACGAGAAGGACAAGCGTCTGCAATTCCCGGACCTGAGACTTGGTATAACCGGAGGCGGGACGCCCTCCTCCTTGCAGCAGGCTCGGTATAACCGGAGGAGGAAGGGCCCTCTTTCCGCGAATCAGACTCTGTGCCGGTCACGTGACGTCGACGAAAGCAAGATCCCTCCCACGATTGTAGAGAGCCTATTTAAGGGGCTCCGAAATGTACTTTTTGAGATCAGTTCATTATCTTCTCATCATCTTTCATCAACCTTTGAATAAGCCGTGCAAGTTTCGCACTAGAAATCGTCTTGTCCTTGCCCGGTAGCCATGGTCTACCGGATGCCTGCAGCCCGCCGACAACGCCACGCTACCCAATAGTAACGTCGGTCGAGCTTCGATAGGCAGGCGTCGCGACAACTCGGCAGCAGTACGATACGCTACCCTGGAGTACGCAACAGGCGAGAAACTAGAAGAGCTATCGAAGTACACTCCAAGGTCCTTCGTTCCCTGAGCTCTTGGCAGGTGAACGTCTTTAACGCTATAGGGAAATAAAGTTCTGTTAGTCTCTGCGCGAAGCTTACAACTTTCGTTTTTGACGCATTTATGACCATCTGGTTTTCAGTGCACCATGACGCAAACTTTGGAATGTTCTTCTGTAGAGCGGCGCGATCATTAACATTTTTTACTGCTTTGAGAAGTTTCGCGTCATCAGCATATAACAAAATTGAAGAGTTTTGAATGACTCGCGAAATGTTGTTCATAAACAGCGAGAAAAGAAGAGGGCCCAGGGCAGGACCTTGAGGAACTCCACTTGTAACTGCATAAAGTTCTGGCGACGGATCATTTACGCTAATGTAGCAGTACCGGTCGCGTAGGTAGCTTTTTATCAGCGCTGTGACAAAGTATTCCAGATCAAGTTGTGTCAACTTTTGAAGGAGTATTTTGTGGCATACGACATCAAAAGCCTTAGTGAGGTCAAAATAAATGACATCCAGCTGTCCTTTCCTATACACTGCTTGAGAGGCATGCATCATGAAGCTAATAAGGTTGGTTGTTGTGGAGCGCCCCGACATGCGCATCGGAGATAAGTAGCCCTGTAGTTACTCGCAACAGTTTTTACCCCTGACTTAAAGACGGGAACGACCCGCGCTGTTTTCCAAGCCTTTGGGAATGTGTTCGTCTTTAAAGCAGAATTAAAAATACAAGTAAGCACTGGAACAAGCAAGGACCCGTACGTCTTAATCAAAGCAGGTGGAATGTCATCAGGACCACACGAAAAAGACGGTTTTAGGCGTTTGGTGCTCTTAAAGACAAGTTCCCCTGAGACCGATAGACTTGAATCCAGGGAAGGATGTTTGGAAAGCTCACTAACCACGTTACCGTACCCTTCACCATACACAGACCCGAAGTGTAGGACGAAGGCGCCCGCGATCTGGGACAGGTTGGCCATCGCCACTAAGCAGAGATATGTTGTTTCGTATTTTTTTATGGCTGTTAACGAGCGTGTCTCCAAAAACACTTCGAATTTTTAGACGTACTAGCTTCCACATGTGCTATATAGATGGAATGACCACGCTTGTAAAGTCGTTTAGAGAGTGCCCTTTACATTTTAAGATATATATGCCAGTGTTCCTGATTTGTACACTGTGCCTTCCAGTGAGCACAGCCTTTTAGCTTCAATCTTGTATTAGTGCAACAGAAAACCAGTAGGGAAATTTAGAGCGTTTAGCCCCTTTTAGTGCCATAAAGTTCTTCATTTCATCGTGAATAATATTCGTGAATGCCATGACTTTGTCATTACTATCTCTTAGTTCTACTACTGAAGACCAGTCCGCATTATTAAGGTAGTCGTGAAGACCCACGTAATCTCTGCTTGAGAAATTAAAATACCGAGATGTTGCTATATCTTTTAACCTCCTCTACTACGCATCGCGAGCCGTAATGAAATGTGAAGCGAGGGTATGATATTTATCTGGTTTAGCAAGGGGAAAATTGCCACAGAACACATTCACAGCTTCTGTGTTACTAAGGCATAGCTCTAGTACATTGTCACATTTCAGAATATTGTTAAATTGACACAGATATGTAAAAAATATAAAATCAAATAACCAGTTGCACTCGCCAGATAAGTCAAAAGAATGGGTTTAAATTTCACCAGTTTCCCAGGAAATGCCAGGCGTATTAGAATCACCAATTAGGAGTACTTTATGGTTAGCATGGGGCGATATAACATTTTCAGTACTGGCTAGAACAGTCAATGTACATCTCAATACTCATATCAGGCGCGACATAGAAATTCCCGACTAATAGCCTATTACTACCAGCTCCAAATTTCTCCGCCCAGAAACATTCCGTTGCACATTCTAAATCGCGCGCCGAACGAATCTGTATGATTGATTGGTCGCAATCAGGACCCCACCGCCCTTTGATTTCGGTGAAGGAGGATGGTGGTCCCGTCGGAAAACTTGATAAGTTGGCGGTAAGTATGAACTAGATGGTATTTCAGGGGACAACCAGGTCTCTGTTAAGGCAATGAGGGAGAAACAAGACGAAATGACGTTGGAGATAAATTCATTCACCTTTGTGCGTAATCCGCGAACCTTCGCATAAAGAACTCTCGCATTAATGATGATGATGATGATGATGATGATGATGATGATGATGATGATGATAATAAAAGTTTTAATGCCCGATATCTCGGAGCCTGAGATGAAGTTTAAAACGGAGCGTCTGCCTGCAGCTGGATGCCAAAAATTGAATCTTCATTCCTTCGAGATGTTGGTATCAAATTTGGAAGGAAGGAAGGAAAACTTTATTTGGTCCTGCAAGTAGTGATAATTAATCACTAAGCGGGCCGCTCCCACGTCGGGACCGGAAGGCCAAGCCTCACGGCCACGTCGTGAGCCTGCTGGACAGCCCAGAATTGTTCATCCAGGTCCGGGCTGCGAAGTGCAGCCTACCACCTGGACGCATCCTTGATCGCCGAGTCTTCAATTCTTTCGCAAAACCAGAGCATGTGTTCGAGCGTGGCTATGCACAGTCCGATCAGAAATAACAGGAATAGTTAGTAAGCTCTTGCATCACGGGGGCGCGGCGTGACAGTTGGAGCGGCATTACTTGTATGACACCTGTCCATTTTCAATCTCAGTCCACGTTTTTCACTGACTCTTGACGACTCCTTAATGACGCCCGATGAACCTGGGACCATATTCACAAATTTTAAAGTTCTTTGAAAGCGAAGCCTTTCTAGCGACTTTATCGGGTTTCGCGTGAATGTTGGGTCGATCGCTATCTCGGCGGACGTACTTGTGGTCATGTATATAAATGTCACATGAAAGTACCAGCGAACTGGCTTATATAACCCTCGTATGCTGTCCAAGCATGGACACCTCTGTTCTACGTAACGTAATCTACATAAAACCGGAACTTGTAATGTAGCCTCACAGGCACCTCTAAAGCACGCCGATCTGTTAATGGAATGGTGAAATATATTTAACGGATTCTTTTATTTACTTTATTTACTTTTTATTTAGCCACTCAGTAGGTGCCACTGGGTGTTGTTACGGTTCACTTTGTGCGGCCGTGAATGGAACGGTTGCCAAGCGCCTGAGACTAGACGTGCCTAATCGTTACACTCGTCAACACGAAAAGACTTGTCCGTCGAGCGTGTGCGACAGCATTATGCACCAGTGCAGATCCTACTCTCCTGTGTCCTCCGTACTGCACCTCTACGCCAGAGAGTGGTTTCTCTCACAATTCCTCAGTGTGGGTTGACCAGTGCGTTGACCCGACATGACCTACGCTCCCCGCCTTTACACCAGTGAGTGGCTTCTCCCCGAATTCCCCTGTGTAAACTGCCAGCGAGTGGTTTTTCTTCGTATTCCTCCGTGTGGGCTGACCAGCGTGCTCACAAGGCCCTCTACCAGGGAGCAAGAGAGAATGAGGTTGCCCGAATGGGGTAGGGTATAAAAAGGCTAGCGAGACGCCACGTGGTACATCTTCCGTGCCTTTGCGTGCAGGAGAACGCACGCAGAATATTTTTATACTTTTTGTCTTGGAGCGGACCGCTCCCCCGCAACGATATATTAAGCTTTTGTTATTGTTTTCACATCCCCTCGTCTTTGTTGCCGAACCCTCTCCGATGGTCAACCGGGTTCGAGCTCCAAGCGGACGCTGCTGAAGGTCGCCGAAACCTCGTCCCCTTAACAACAGGTACCAGTCTGTACCAACTGGTGGCAGCCGTAACAGTGTGTGCCCGGTCTTGGCCACTCCTCCAGAATGGGTATACCCCACTATGTCTCCTACATAAAGCCTGTACATACATCTTTGCTCACACATGTTGTTAAAGCACACCAATCAGTTTATATATTGGTGAGTTATATTTTACGAATTATTTTATTTGCTTTATTTTGTTTAATGTAGCCGCTTGGTATGTCTCATTCGGGTACAATGACAATAAGGTTGCGATCTTTGGGGTGAATAAACGTAAACATTTCACGAGATGGAATATTGCATAGGATTAAAGTAAACAAAATTGTACGCTTCGCCGTGACTTGTAAAACATTAGGGTTGAGTATTGGGCGAGTTGGTATTACATTCTAGAACTCGTACAGCAAAACATGCAAAGGAAGAAACAAGTCAAAGCTCTGTTCCTTTACCTGGCCGGCTCGGCCTGTTTCTTCCTTTGTATGTTGCGCTGTACCAGTTCTAGATTGTAAAACATGTCATTACCAGCTTTGCTTAAGCTTCGCTTCACATAGATTCCAACATTTGCGTTGGACCTGCATATAGTTTTTTTTTTCTGATGAACTCTTTGTCTGTGGCTGGTACGTACCATATCACACCTTTAGACATAGACATTAATCACTGCTAGCCCATCGTGCGCGCAGTCGGCTTTGTGATGCCGCGCCCTGATATACTTTTCGATAAAATTGTTATTAATACTTTGTCCATCAGAGATAATGGTGAATGAAATAGTACAGAGAACCAGGGTGCTTGCCTTGACTCGTCAAGCAGTGACATTTTACTCAACATGAAGCGAATAAGAAGTTCGGATGAAAAAAAGAACAAGTAGAGGGCTGGTGACGATTGGGGAACAATGCGACACAGCTTGGATACAAAAAGAACAACTGATAGGGACTCACGTCTAGGTCACTATGGGCTACAAATGGAAGAAATAAAATGCACGCAAGGGCGCTTTTCAAGCGGAATGTACAGTCGCGTGCAAAAGTTTGGACACCACGGAATCATCAAAAATTAAAATATAACCAAGCGCAGCTCTGCGGCCCGGAATTAGTTTAATACATTGCATTGGTCAAGCAGGTACACATAGGCGTGCGCTCTTGATTTCAGCCGGAATGCCCAGTCTGCGAAAAAAAATATGGCGGCACCTTTGGTACACAAACCTCTTGATGAAAAGAGGGCTACGAAGACGCGGACTAAAGGAACAACATGTACGACGGACAAGGCGCTACTTCCAACTAAATCTTTTTTTGAAGAAGCAGGACTTTAAATAGATGCAACCATGAATGGCCCATCGTGACATCACGACCTCCCTCACTACCTCCATCGTGACCTCACGACCTCCCGACAATGGGCCATTCATGGTTGCATCTATTTAAAGTCCTGTTTCTTCAAAAAAAGATTTAGTTGGAAGTAGCGCCTCGTCCGTCGTACATGTTGTTCTTTTAGTCCGCGTCTTCGTAGCGCTCTTTTCATCGAGTATGCAAAACCAACTCGCCCACATCAAGCTTCTGCTGCTTCAGACCCGAACCTCTGTTCGCGACTGTACATGTCGCCTGTGAGAGCTATCCTGTGGATAGCATGACTGCTTTTGTTTGTGTACACTAGTGCTCTTGGGAACTGCAAAAGCAAAGGTTAGGTGGCCTCTGTCAGGCGTTTTCAGAAGAATGCGCTGCGCAGGCCGTCTAAATGAAATAAATAAAGGTTGCAGATAAGGAAGCGCAACGGTTATTCGAACATTTCACAATGCGCTGAGCGCCAGAGAGGCTATGCAAAGAGCACATGGACTTGGACAGTCTTTGGTTTTTGGTTTTTGTAAAGCTCGAAAACAACCTTTTCTGTTAATGCACATGTGGCTTCGCATACAACGCTTCTAAATTCGGTCGACACTACGTCATAGCCGCAGGTTTCATGCCGTCACGGATTCGCCTCTATTCAAAAGAGACACGAAAGGCGACCATGATTGAAGATATTCTCAGCTCCGCTCGTTAATCTGTGCAAGCGACAGGCACTGACAAGCGGTATGGACGACTTACGAGTGGACACCCTAATATCGCGGATAAAAAAAAATTGAATATATATACAGTGAAAGCAACGCTGTGGGCACTGTCGTCGGTCCAGCGCTAGCTTCGAGCTCTGGTTGTTGTTTGTGCCAAATGCTAGGAGCATTGGTTCTCTGCCTGTTATAATCACTTGAACAAGTGTTATTAAGTCGCTTCTTTACACAGGTGACTGCAGAAACTCGTTATTCTAAAGCTACAGCATTTGCTGAGGAAACTGGGAAAAAAACGTCTTCTTTTGATTTGGCAGCGCCCGTGAGCTCCCCTATATATTCCGAAACCAACTACTTATTTTTCCGTAATTCTTTCCTTTTTTCGCTGAAGCGACTTCAGTGCTAGCACTCTTCTGCGCCGTTTTAGGCAAAGTTGGCAAAAGTAGCGCTTTCAATTTCTACATCTTTCGAAGGAAGTTCAATTCTAACGGCTCTAACGCCGAAATAACACGACCCACCGGCTTCGGTTCTTCAGACTTGAAAAACGTATCTCATTCAAAGTAAACCAACCCCAGTTCGAGTGCGTTCGGCCCCACTGTTTACTTAAGAACTGCCGAATGTGGCTGCACGCACGCTCGAAACTCTTTCTTCCAGGCATCCCTAAGATTTGCGCCCGGAGCCTTTGCCCAGGAACCGTGAACCGTCTAGCAAGAGAGGGAGCCCATCTGGTCTGCGCAGGTCCGCACAGGGGCGGTGATCCCGTTTCCAGGTCTTTGATCTTTGACGACAAAAGCAGGACGGTCATGGCACGCTTCCGCTTAAGGAAACATTTCGAAGATCCCTCCCTCCCCCTCCTCCTCACCCTCTTTTTTCCCTTCCCTCACTCCTTTACACCCATGCGCTAACCACGCTGCACCACGCGAGCGGAAAAGCCTGTTCGCATCTGACGCCAGCATGTTGATGTCATCAGCTTGTGTTACGGGCCCTGAAATTCTCTGTGGGTCCAAACGAAGCAGCGTTTCTTTTTCCGTTAGTTTTAAAACTTTCCTTTGCTTTTCGGTCTCTCTCTATCTCTCTGTCTCTCTCCCTCTCTCTCAAACACACACACACACGCACACACACACACACGCACACAGACACACACACACACACTTTCTTTATTTCTGCAGTATGTTCGTCCAGCAAGACCCGCTCAGCGAAACGTGAAAACGGGTGCTCGCTAAAATCGAACAATTTCGAGGCGGGGAATACGAGAAGGACAGAGTGTTTTACCTGGAGAGCCAAAATATTGACTCAGCTTATGCGAATGCCTCACCGTGGCTCTTCGGTTGTGCAAAGGTTAGGGCCTCTCAGTTGTTTAGTTAAAGTCGCTTAACTTGGAATAACGCTGATCTTGCTCTTTTCTTTTCCACAGCACAAACCTAGGCACTAGGTGTGTGCTAGGTTTGTGCAGCGCAAACCTAGGCTAGGACCAGGGCCGCGATCTTGTAGCGATATCTTCCACCCAATTTTATGGCACTCTTATCGTCCACTCTTCATGACCAACTGATCCCATTGATACAGCGGGTGTAGCCTCGCTCTGACCACTGATGAAGCGCGAAAAAGAAAAGCATAGGAAAGGTTACACCGCTACAAAAACGCGACCCATGGTCCGAAAGTTGAATTTTTCGTCAGTCGAGCTTGTTAAACGAGAAGCAGAGTGCTTTCCTTTGGGAACCGAAACTAGGAGCGCGGCACAGATGGTGCCCAATCATATCTGTGTACCCAGAAGCTTCACACCCAGAACTTCTGGCTACTCCTATAAGGAGGGAGTTAGCATTTGTGAGTGCTACTTCATGCCATAGCTGGCATATATGTAAGGCCGTGTCGTGGGAAGTTATGTCAAAGGCGCGCTTTGCTTGCAGATCCAGAGAACAAAGTCTCTTGTTTGTATCGTGGGCACTCACTCCATTGGGCCAATGTAAGCTGGCGTGCAAGAGCGCGGAGTGGACACTGTCATATATCAGCGAGCCGCTCTATCTGCATGGTCATCTCCTACAAAACCGCAGTGGCTAGGCAGCCACTGAAGAAAGTGGCCTTTTTCAACTGCCCGATGGTAAGTTTATCTCATGTACGACGCAATAGTTCTGCGGAAACCCGCAAGGTGGAGAAAAGTGGTTAATAAATGAAAAATGAGACATGCACCCAATCGTAGCAATATCTACAAAGGAAGCGCATACGAGTTGCTAGAAAGAAAATTTCGCAGTTGAGTAAAAATTCGGCCTGGACCAGGACGAAGTTCTCTTCAACTGCGAGGCTTTTCTTTCGAAGAACCTGTACGAGTTTTCTTTGTAGCAATTGCTACGACTGGGTGGTTGTCTAATTTTTCCATTATTATCTGATGTCTGCAGCAAGAAGTTTGTCGGATCCACGTCGTAATGCGTAAAGTAAACTCCGGAGGGCTGCCTTTGAATCGCAGAACATACACCACTGCTCGGTCTATAACCCGCCGTGGTTGCTCAGTGGTTATGCTGTTGGGTACCTAAGCACGAGGTCGCGGGATCGAATCCCGCCCATGGCGGCCGCATTCCGATTGGGGCGAAATGCGAAAACCCCCGTGCTCTTATATTTAGGTGCCCGTTTAAGAACCCCAGGTGGTCCAAAATTCCGGAGTCCTTCACTACGGCGTGCCTCATAATCAGGAAGTGGTTTTGGCACGTAAAACCCCATAAAAAACACCGCTCGGTCTTCTGATTGGTTGAATTGAAGCTCTACATGCATTGCTGTAAACACGGCGGTCATCGTCGGTGGCAAATGTGAAGCTAGCAACTTAGCAATAGATTTAGCCTGGATGAACACTGCATCTTCTAAACTAGAGCGCACGACCGACGCAGCAGCCTCAACACGCAAGCGGTCCCTGTGGGATTCATAAAGCAGTAGCAGTGTTGATTGTTTCCAAGCTACTCACGACATCTGCGCTTCTTTTGCGATCCCTGTAAGAGTAAGGCATGTTCGAGACGCATGTAGAGATCACAGCGTAAAGGCGGCCGCGCTGCAGAGAAGTAGTTGGGTAGTAACGATGCACGCTAAGCATTAAGGATAAGGTTAAAACTCCTGCGCGGCCTTGACGTTGGTGCACTTAAGAGCGCCAAATGTGCACTTTAAGAGCGTCGACCACATTGTGCGTTGCTAACGGGTGCTCACACATGCTATGTTGATAGTATAGCTGCTTTGGATGCACAACTGCGGAGGCCGAGGGAACGTCCATTACACTTGGACTTGTATACCCCGCACCGTCCAGAGGTTCGTGTAACTCGTGTTACCTCCTGCCAGTGCAGAAGGTAAGCCCACAAATAGTGAGCACTATAGCATAGCTGCAGCATCATTTGTACAGATGGAGCCCCACGACTTTCCACCGAAAAATCTGAAGACATCGGCAATCACAATCAGCTTCTTCCTCGTGTATGAAATGTGCGCTGTCCAAAATTAATCATAGTCAATGACGACTCCAAGAAAACTGTCGTCTTTTTCACTCGTGTACAATCGCTTGTCTATTGACGCGTAGAACATATGGCGTCATTGTATTGCATGTAAACGTGACTCATTGGCATTTTTTCTGAATATAGCTTTTTAACATTACTCTTCTTCAGGTAAGATGACGCTTGTGTAGCCGCCTTCAGCAACCTCGCACGTATCCACGAACCTTTCACGCCTGACGCACAAGATTCAGATATCATCTGCGTAGATTGATATCTGGACTGTCCTTGGAGATAACCTAACAAAGGCTAAGGGCGCTACGCTGCACAGCGTGTGTCTTAACGCTCCGCCTTGTGGCACTCCTTCGCTGGTTGGATGGTAACATGCCACCTCACCCCCAGTAAACACGAACAGGGATCTATCCTTCAAATAGCCGTGATGTTTCCATGACCATGAATACACAGCATCTAGGGGACCATGGTAACGGCCACCATATGCACAATAGTGTCCCAAGTAATGTAATACCACACGATTTACATCACGCTGTTCCAAATTTCAATATTCCCGCCAGCGCGGCGGGATAACCTTTGGGCTGACGTAAATAAGGAGTACCCGACGGTACCGAGTTCACGTGAACCGCCAAAGCACTGTCGACAACGAACGTGTGGCCGTTCGCTATCATCACGACTGCTCGCGTAGTTCTGCCGAAGCCTTAGCCACGTGGTCTCTTCGTCCGGCGAGGTACGCCTTCCACGTCTGCTCGCGTCACCGACCTCGATGACAGCAACAGTTATGAGCAGGCTTCGTGCCACGGAAAGGCCACCTATTGCCTTACGGACCACTCGAAGTTTGGTTCATGGTCATTCGTGAACCAGGCTCGCTGCGTGGTTCATGGATAGCCGGATCACAGCTCCGGCTCCTGCTATCCTGTACGACTCGGCTGTAATGCATTTCACGTTCGTTCATTTTTTGAAGGGCATAAAGCAGCATATATTGGTGTTGTGCGTTGGGATCCATCACTTCGCACTCCCACAAGAAGCTCATCCATCGTTTGCTCGATTTCACCCGTGCGCCCACGTTTGTCAACACCAGAGACATGTGAAAGACACGCACTTGCTTCGCGCACTTGGCCATGCTTCGGCAAACGCGCGTGAAGTCGTCGTAAAAATGTAGCCACCATCATAGTCTTTAACGTGTCACACTACTTTGCTCGCAGTAATAACGTTTTCATGATGGATATTGCGACGAGTCCCGAGAAAGGAGCCGCATTTCACTTCTAGACTACAAAACTGAAATGCATTATAGCTGTCGGCTGTCAGTCATCATTCATGAAAGCGTTCCTTGTAAGCATGCAAAGTTTATGCCATAGTGAATTTTGCCCATAAGATTTGTATCTACACTCTAATGGTTATTGCTTACTGCTTTAAAAACCACAGTGCAATATTTTTGTGGATTTTATTATATTGCGGCAGCAGCAAAATATCTGGCGCAGTGCTGAGGGCGCGCGACTAGGCAGTGCCTTTGCACTGCCTAGTCGGTGGGAGGTGGGGGGGTCAGGGGTGAAATTGCAAATAATTATTCATCAAAGAAGCGAAAAGCTGTCGGGTGGCTATCGCTAAGTGGAAGAGTAACACTATGCATTGACTGCAAAAAAGAAAAACAAGAAAAGAATGCAAATTCTTAGGAGGGCGCCCTTAGCAAAGCCTAATGACTTAGGGTGCTTCTGAACGGGGAGGTGAAATGAAACATACATTAGAGACGTAGCCCCTGAAAAGTACATAAGGTGTTTCGCAGATACACCCGCGTAACGCTCGTTAGAGCGGCTGTAGAAATTCCAAAATGTCCAAAATTCTTTGTTATACAGGTTACTTCGTTGTAAAGAACGCGCACAGTGCTGATCGCAGTAGAGCAGGCTACGCATGTCGAGCAAGAGAAAGTATTTACCTGACATCAACTGAAGAGGTATTTTGTGAATGAGATCGCCAATTTTTTTTCTGCACACTTCCTCCGGCCGACGCTATGGTGTGTAGGTTCACGGCATGCTTAGATCAGAAATCCGGGAGTGGAGCAAGCTACAGCTGCAGAGCGTCGAATGCCGCCCTTACCTGCCACTCTAATATTTTTTTTTTCTTAGTCTGCAAGCTACTGCTGTCTTCGCCGACCTTTGTTCTCACCCCGTCCTCGATGACTTCGAAGATGCTGTCAGTGGTCGTTTCTGAGCAGATCTTCACTTCGGTTATAAGTAAAGGGGTATGAGGAGGATGCTACGACAGCTACTGCGGTGTCCGGATTCTCCAGCGCGATCTCTCTTGCGCTAGCTAGGCCACCGCCGTGGGTCCCGCTGACTCTAGTTGCCCTAAGGAACCACACCGTGGTATATATACCCGACAGTACGCAGTTTCGGCGGGGTCGGCTTTCGCACCTCTCGCCGCCACCTCAAGAACTGCGTGGCGCAATGACAGCGATGAAAAGCGCTCTCACAGAAAACGCCGAAAAAGTGCTAGCCACGGTGTGACAAAATCAGTTCTGCGTTTAAAATTTTTTTACTATTGAAACACACACACACACACGCGCGCGCGTGCACACACAAGCGAGGGCGCAATGAAATTATACCAAGCCTTTTGTTAAGCGGAGTTGCTCACTACTGGCGAATACGAGGGACGCATTGAACGCATCATTGTTTCCCAGGCAGAATGTGCACACGTACGTAGCGTGATTCGCGCACATTTTATCCGCAAGAACCATTTACTTCCTCATTACCGTGAGGCCGCGGATGCGCGCTTTCTGGTTCCTTTTTTTTGTGTGTGTGTGTGTTTTTCTTTCCACCGCATGACCGCGCATATCCGCACTACCGGGGATGTCACAGCCATCTGGTAGTGATGCAAGGAACTCAGTGGTGGTGACGCGCGTCTCCTCCGCGGTGATTGGCTGACTTATTAGGCGACAGAACAGACAAGCAACTCCCAAGGTCACCGAAAGCCAGCAATGCAGGCAAAGGAAGAGCGAGTCGGTAACGAGCAAAATTTTCTTCTAACGAACACTGATGACAGTTCCTACAAGCATCACCGCCAAGAAAGCCAGTCACTGGAGCCAGATGTATGCAGGCACTGCAAACATACGTTATCTTGAACAGCCTCCGTGCATGCTCTGGTTGGACTGCATATTTGGCAAGCATATCTAATAAACAATCTTGGCCAACGCAAAAATTATCTAATGATTATAATGATATTCAGGCTTCTTTCGTCCCGTTTAAGCTAACATCTCCTGGACTCAAGCAAATGTAGGCCTCAAACGGTGGTGTGGAAATGCTTACTATTAATGGCAGCAGACTCGTTTGACCTTGCAGTATAGACCCAATTTCTAGCGAAGCTGTTTCTTTTGTGTAGTTGCAATAAACCCTTCAGTTGTGTGTAAATAAATCACATACTTTAAACCCTTGCCTGTATATGGCTTGTCCGTTTGAAACCATTCCCGCATATAACGCCTTCGAAAACTTGTCAAAGAATATGTCAAAGACCGTTATTCATCCACACTGAAATTATTCGACAATAGCCTCAACCCAGCCGGTATCCTCAGCGAAATTTGATATATTTGTCCCAGGGACGCGAGAAAAATTCCCAATTTTCTAAAGCATTTCCAAATCATTCTACCTATTTTTCTTATATTTGATCTCGGTGGTACTTGTAGTTCTGCCAGAACAACTAACTAAATTCTGAGCTGCTCATTACACACTCATGACGCCTCAAAGCCCTTGAATACGTATAATTCAATCAATCAATCAATCAGTCAATCGATCAATCAATCAATAAATCAATCAATTTATTTCAGTATCAAAGACACTTGGTGGGTACAGACAAAAAGCCATTCATCAGGCTTGACGAGGTCTGCACCCCCGAATACTGGCAGATAAGGCGCATAACAAATACAGCGCGCCAACATAAATAAACCGAACAGTGTACAGAAGTCAGGTGTGAGTGTATTTACGGTCTTAAATCAGCTGCTATTGTCATAAATACTAGTAAAAGAAGCATAACAACAAATCATTGTGTAGAAACAAATAATAAAATAAGCAAGAAATACGCACTCTGTTGCGAAAGCAAAAAGCACCGATAAATAGAACGTCACAGCAAAGCAAAGAAGACAATTAGGTGTGGCATTGTGTTATATTTGAAACTCTGAGTTATTAAGCAGCGCAGGTAACTGGTATTTTAACATCTGATGAGTGCCGTACTTTGTACGTGTTCTAGGCACCTTCCAAAGCTCACGCATTCTCATTGTATACGGGCATGCTCAAGCCGGCGTAGTTCGGACAATTCAGCAAGAAATGAATTGTTATTTTTCACTTCCAATTTGTAGCGTTTATATAACATTATAGGGTAAAGCTCATTTACTGCTTCTAGATTTAGGACCTTGAAGATTGGTTCCATGTGTGTGTCGTATGCAGCATTAACGATGTTGCGAAGGGCTTTCTTTTGAAGTTTATGTAGTTTTTGAGGGCCCTATAACGTAAAACTATTCCAAGATGTTTTATTCCAATCTCCTGACGTTAAATTTCCGTAACCGCCGACGCAAGCATCGGGCGGTCACCCGCAGGGTTGTCTGAACAGACCAATCAAACGCGCTCCTCGTTCATAGGAGGTCACTTTTGTTTGCTTGAAAAACGAATAACATTGCCTACACTGAGCGGCTTGTCTTATCTAATTGGCTCACAAGAGGCGAGGAGCACGCTCAAGTGCACAGGGATTTGATAGGGCCGAGCCACTGCACTGAAAATCGATAACCGGATGAAGAGGGTGGCGCCGGCGTCTGCGATTGGTCCGCTTTCCCTTACTTTGCTTGCGGTGGCTCGTCGACAATCGCGGCGGCATGCAACGGAAACTTAAGAATGACGCTAAAACGAATCCTCAGCAAAGAAGAGTTGGCAGAACGAGGTCGTAAACGTGCCGAAAGTGCTCGAAAACGTTGCACGGCCACGCAAAAAGCTTTATTACACGCAAATAAACCCATGCTCTCCGGCAGGTGCGAGTAGCCAGTGCCTGAGCGATCGGCGGCAGCCATCTTTTATTCCTTTCGGAACGGGGCAGCCTGCGGTTATTCAGAAGAAAATTCAGTTTTGTTCGGCATATTAATGCATCTTTATCGCGTACACGTCACTTTGACGCGGTGAGTTTTTGCGGTTTTGTGACGTCGCGTGAGAGGCAGGTGAAGTGGGCGCAGCCCGAGAACTTTTGACCAATAGCCAAGGGCTACTGGCGAAGAGGCGTCGAATCAGAAATAGCCATTTTTCTTTCGCTAGGTCAAATCATGCATAATCAATGTGTACACCTTATATCAGATGGGGAGCTATCGCGGTTTTCGTGACGTCGCGTGACAGAGAGGTGAAATGGGGGTGGTCCAAAAAAATGTTTGACCAATCGCGAAGGGCTGATTGCAGAATTGGAATAGAAAAGTTTGGAACAGTTTTACGTTATAGCGCCCTGAGTGTTTGTTTGTGTTGTCGTGCCCCAGACTAAATAGCAGTAAGATAATTTCGACAAAAACAGGGATTTGTAAATTAACAATTTTATATTCTGAGGCAAGATGTGGCGATATTTGCACAAAACCCCTACAGTTTCTGAAAGTTTATTTAATGTTTCATTTCCTTGAACTGTCCACGTCAAGTGTTCTTCAAAAACGACGCCAAGACTTTTAGCTTCGCGCGATATTGGCATATTTGATGACCCAATTTTTAGACTGCTGGTTATATTGAGTGATTTGTGCTGAGGGCGAAATAAAACTGCTTTCGTCTTTGCGGCGTTTAAGTTTAATGAGTTAACGACACTCCAAGCGTGAAGTTAATTTAACACCACGTTGCCTTATTCTATGAGGCTAGACGGATCACACCCTGTTATGAAAATACTTGTATCGTCTGCGTATATAATAAATTTTGTGTTACTGTCTATGTTTACTATATCGTTCTCATATATGTTGAAGAGTAATGGGCCTAAGATACACTAATTCACTACCAATGCCCCAAATAACCCATCCACTTTGAACTTTGCCTAAACGTCACCCATTACTTGGACCTTACTATCCCTAAATATAAAGAAGCCTCCTAGTTCAGTTCTCGGATGACTCACAGGGAGGACTCGCTGATTATTTACAATGCACCTAATTAATAGAAACAATAAACTTTCGAGAATATTTCACTTAAGGTGCCCCCATTTCTACTAAATGAAAACTTTATGTAATGTAGCGCTTTCTTGAGACATAGGAAAACGCCGCTTATAAAGGCCACGCAACACTCTCGAATACTTGCCTAAACTTTCTTTTGGAAAAATTGCATTTGAAACAGACTCATTTAACTTCACACACAGATTTACCATAGCGTTCTCCGAAATTCGCTAAATATGATCCTGGTGGCATTTTTAGTTATGCCAGGGTAGCGAGCTAAATATTGCACCACTCATAAAACCCACTCGTAAAGCCCAGGAGCACTTGCACGCGTAATTTATTACAAAGGTAGCACTTTATCCTCAGGCTTTGAAAAATCATACGCGTTATCCACAACGTTACCCTTAGCTTGGCCGTATGTAAACAAAGTACATTCTCTATTTCATTGATAACACCGGACAAACAAACTACGAACACCTTATCATGCACGAAAATAGGGTAAAAAACGAGGGTTTAGTAATTATTTCCAATGCTTGCATTGAAGCAGAGAACGTGAAATCTGCGTCACGCGTTTCACTAAAGATTACTATTATTTTCACCGAACTTGAAGTTGGCGCCTTGCACGCTTGTGTTACGGCTCTGGGAAACATTGCGGACAACGACACCATGACACTATGAAACACTTGAATGCGTAACTTTCTACACAAGCTCTGTTTATCATACACAGATCAAACTTTCATCCTTCATCATACATTACATGCTTCCTAATTCACTTAAATATGAACACAGGGCCTATATAAAACACTGGGCCCATATAAAGACCGGCGAACAGCGACTGCTTGACTAGAACAACGCATAAAAGGTTGGAGAAGACAAGCATTCAGTAATAATTAAACAATATATTTAACCTGCCTTCTACAAAACTTACGTGCACATCACTC
Organism: Dermacentor variabilis; assembly: GCF_050947875.1. Taxonomy (NCBI): domain Eukaryota; kingdom Metazoa; phylum Arthropoda; class Arachnida; order Ixodida; family Ixodidae; genus Dermacentor; species Dermacentor variabilis. Next base: position 109,067,212 of record NC_134572.1, read on the forward strand.
ATAGAGTGGCCACAATTCCGACAAAAGAATGAAATCTCTGCCGTTTTCCGCTCCTTTAGGCGAAGTGCCGCCACTTTGTAAGCTTTTCATACAACGCCTATACACCGGTCGTAAACGAGGATTTAGGCATCTTAATTTAACGCAGGATGGACGCGCACACACTTTAAATATCTAGCACAACTCATCTCACAATGAATTTCGACGTTAAGTCGATTAGCATTAATGTCTACACACGTCGGTGTCGACACACCGTATTGCAACAACCGAAACGCGCCATGTATGATATGCGTATGCAGCCGATGTACTCTATCGCACTGTCCCCCCTCCCCCCCCCCCCCCACAACTACCCCCCGGACACACTGCGACATCTGACGCCGCCGCAGCGAATTCCCCGTGTGGCGTCTATGTGTCTCCATCCAGAGGCTCACGTATCCACGAGCTTGGCTCGCGATTTGCCGGGCAATGTCCGTGCAACAGAATAGGCGGACACTTACAGAGTCCATTAATTCCTGCAAAGTGGTTACAAGTTCGGATAGATATGAAATACAAACGTATGTCCCACATTCAAAGACTATATTGGGACATCCGGGTTGTACGGCAAATCGCAGGCCATGTTCGTAGATACGCAGGCCTCTGAATGGAGACCCAGTTATCATGGGCAGCGATTTTAGCACGCACAACGCGATGCGTAACAGCGCAACATGCGACAGTAGAGACTTGCACACTGCAAACGTGTACAGAAGGTGTACGTACTCGGCCGTTTACGCTGCTTATTGATGGCCTAGCGACTTTCTACGCGACAATTATATGTGAAAATACCGGGGTGGCTTGCACGAACATTTAATAACCAAAGAAATAATAACGAATTTAAAAACGCCTTCTTAAGTGCTCCACAGAAAATGCCTAGTCCGCACAAGAACGCGTTCTTAAATTCGTTATTATTTCCGTTATTAAATGTCCGTGCAATCCGACAGCGGACCTCACGTTCTGTTTACCTGAATTAGTATCTGGGGCGGGCTGATCTACCGTTGTAAACATCAGTGTATCGACCATATCCCGGCTTCATTTATCACCCTTACATTACGCATAAACGTCCGCGACGCAAATGTCCAATCGTGAACTGATAAGTATTTGCTATCTCAACTCAGCAAGGTTAAGTGGTACGCGTGGTGTCGACGATTTCACAAGCGTTTGAGAAAACCTGAAAACCGCAGATTCAACTATTTATGACTAACTTGTTCATAATTTCTTTGCGTAGTTCTTCCATCGGCAGCAATGCACCAGATAATGCAACGTCACGTCTTATATCATTGAAGAAAGTGATTATCACTTACCAACTTGTGATGCGCACCGGATGCATTTTGCGGAATTCCTGAAAGAGATAAAACACATCAGCGTTAGTAATTCTTGCTCATTAACACCAACTTAACGCAAACATGAGCGCGAAAACTGCCCGCTTTGTCTTCGTTAAGTCACCCTGAGTATATCGCATTTCTCCCGCAACTCGAGTGTCTTAAAATTGCGTGTTGAAATAAATCATACAGGCAGACTTCGTATAACCGTGCTTATTAATATTCGTTCGAGTATTTCAGACTGTCCTTGCCGGAGTAATTCTTCTTTTAATTGGCTTTCTAGGGCAAGGTAATTTTTGCGCATAAAGCTAATTACAACAGCTGACGTACGATTGCGCTGCTTATTGTCTTTAAATATATATATATATAAGAACAATATTCTGCGGCTGAAAGTCACCAGCTAGTCTAAAGCACTTCGCAGCATGCGTGCGTGCGCATGCATGTCCGTGTACTAGCGTCTCTTTTAGATTTGTGAGCTTCCATTGCATCACGCCTATTTATCGCCCTAGTGGTTAGCGTCGTTCCTTTTTGACGTGAAACTTCTTTCATGTCGGTCAGCAGAGGGTGGTCGTTCGCTAAAACCACGTGCAACGAAAGGATGTAACGCTATTATCGCTTATATATTCGCAACCGTGGGACCCACGCACCTTTCTTTGGCAACGTTATGCACACGAAAGAAGCCATTAATCGATCATGCATGTCTCGAGCAGGCCGGTTGCGTCGCTGTCGCTCCATACGCGACGCGGTCGGAGCTAAACCTAGCCTCGTGCTCGGCGTTCAGAGGCGCCAGCTCGGCACGTTTTGTCCTTCCGAGCAAGAGTGGTCCCGTTCCGAGCTCTTGACGCCCGAGTTCCACTTCTGTTCGGCGATATCCTCATCCTCTCGTAACGAGGGACACCGCCAGAGCATGCGCTCTAAATTGCTTGCATACAATTTTTTTTATGAAGCCTTTCGCTAATCTTCCACCATACGAAGTTCGCACTTAGTGTGCCGCCGCATTATTTAGTTTTCATTTTGTTTATACTTGTGCATGCAGTGCACATCTCACAAACAAAAAGCACCCCCCCCCCTCCTCCTTGTTAAGAAAAGGGACAAGCATATTTGCCTGGTATTAAACCGAAATGCAAGGCACTTTAGCTTCCCTGCATGTTGAAGCATATTTTGAGCACTTTTTTTTTCTTTCTACAGGAAGAAGATGGTCTTATTCCAGCGCTACAGCGGAAAACATTGCATAAAAGTCGGATTTGAGGTGCTCTGGAATCTCAGATTAACTGCTTTTGGATGTTGTATTAACAGCTTCCTCTGCTGCTCCTCAAGCATGCAAGTACGTATATTTTCATCAAGAGGACAGGCTTAACGACCGTATTTTTTTTTCTTTAATCTTCGCTGCCGTTCTCGCAAAGTTCATGTCCGTTAAAAGTGTATACATGTATGTATTTCCTTCCGAACTCCCTTTGCCAAAGCTTTTTTTTTTCTTTTGTCCTTTCGTTCAACAGACGGAGAGTGCGAACTGAAATTAATATTTTCACCCGAAAACATGACCTCGTTCTGCACCAATCGGTGCGACATAGTTTCAACCGCCAAAAGCTTCACATATTGGAAAGTACACGTGTCATAGGCCTTTTGCGATTCTTTACCACCTCTTCTCTATTGCTCAGCGCATCGCGCACGCATGCAAAAGAAGCATCGCGAACCCCATCCTTGGAAGGATTGAGATAGAGTGCGTAGCTCCGCGAATTGAACTACGGCGCTAAAGGGTAAAAGACGGATGTCTGCGGAGACTTGCGTTATGCTATGAACACCGAGTGCGACACATTTCTGGAAAACCACCGGAAAAAGCCAGTGGCTACAGCTTTGTTTTGATAAAAAAAAGCCGAGGACACCTAAGCACTTCTTATGAGTTGTGAATGCGAAGGCACTAATGTACAATTGAACGCCGCTGAGCGATCTTTCGAGTTATGAACTCATCGCGGGCAAGCGAGCGCGTTGGGACTCCTAGCCAACGCCTCCCAGATAGCGCAAGGCCGGATCGCTAAGATCCGTGACGTCATGCTACCTTGCCCGACTGCCATAGAATCTAATGGAAACGCTCCTGAGTAAGCGGCGGTGATTTTGACGTCGCCGCTTTCGTCACGCCGGACTTGGCAATGGAAATTGTGGTCCAAGTTGCATGATGTCATAAAGTAGAGTGCACAGCCCTGCTGCCTATAGGAGTCGATTTTTCAGCCCACGAGTTTTCCATAGACCGAAACGCAGAAAGAACAATTTCGTCAAGATCGCATTTCGCTCCAATGATTACGCAATTAAAGGACATTTACGATCAAGAAGAATGTAAGTCGGATTGGTATCAGCTTTTGATTAGGTGTTTAGCTTCTCCTTTCAAGTTTTTGTCGTGATGGAAGATGTTGCTTTGTCGGACGATTTCTTTGTATGTACTGCTCGTTTACCTGTGATCGCTCATGACCACCTGGCGCTCATATTATTGTAAATAGTTCCTGTACATAAACCATTTCATTCATTGCAACAAATATCATCTTTTAAAAAAACAAGCGCTGGTTTAGCCCAGTGGCAAGAAGCTGAGCCTCTGCGCTAGGGTTGTAGATTCGAAACTAACTACCGCCATCGTTTCTCCTTTGCAATTTATTGTTTTTTATACATTCATTTCTTTATAGCCATTGCCGAGGTGAATTTAGAGGGCGGACGAGATCTTGCGCGGACAAGAAACGCGCTGATAACGCAGGCTTCCGAGAGCTAGAACGAGGGTTACGAGGCGTCGCGGCGATGTCCTCTCCCATCACGCAAGACTTGGCGCGCCAGCAGTGTCCCTTGCGGCCGCTCTGCTCCGTCGAAGCGCGCACGTAACGGGGCGTCGCAGCCAATGGGAATTTAGGTGCCGTTTCGCCGCTACCGACGCCATCTTTATCGTTCAAAGGGCCACTTTATCCTTTTGCATCAACATCCTACACCATTGGACCTACAGTGAAAATGGTAAGCGCGAAAAGGTACGTTGGCGAAATAGCGGATAGTTGCCGTACGTCATTGTAGTTCTAAACTCTCACTATGTGCACGAGCGACCGTAGATTTATGCAACAATTTCCTGGCCCACGACGCCCATTGAGGTGCATTCTCTTGCTATTACGTGCTATTGGTTTGTTGGGGTCGCACGTTTGATACGTGGTTGTCATATGATAGTGTTGACATAAAATTAAGGCCAGCAAATAATTGAAAGATCTACATGACGATGCATAGCACAGCGTAGGCAAAATTTCGCCCAGGCCTCAGTGAGTGCCTATCTTGTGTACCACGTACTTTGCGAGTCGTTTTTGATTCTGCGGCACAACGCCGCATGTTGTTGGTTGTTATGTGGTGATGGTGTGACGCATTTTGCAGGGTGCGATAGCAATTCACTGCAGCAATCGGCACAACCTGGAACACCCGGCTTATCGGGAGGGTGCAGTAAACGACAGGTTGAAAGACACAGGTTGTCAGCTAAGATTCTGCTTTTGCGTTTCTTGATATCACCCAATGCTGTAAATCTGTAGCGAATAGTGGTCGTTATAGCTAACTACCCACCCTATCTTCCTTTTTTATATCACTCTCTCACTTGCTCCTAGCCACTATGACTCCCCGTTCACCGAGACAATTTCCCAACGCCGCAAAGCACGAAATGGCAACACTTTATTATCGACGGCGTCTCCGGTAAACAGCTGTTTGCAAAATTAATATGTATGTATGTATGTATGTATGTATGTATGTATGTATGTATGTATGTATGTATGTATGTATGTATGTATGTATGTATGTATGTATGTATGTATGTACGTACGTACGTACGTACGTACGTACGTACGTACGTACGTACGTACGTATGTATGTATGTATGTATGTATGTATGTATGTATGTATGTATGTATGTATGTATGTATGTATGTATGTATGTGTGTGTGTGTATGCATGCATGCATGCATGTATGTATGTATGTATGTATGTACGTATGTATGTATGTATGTATGTATGTATGTATGTATGTATGTATGTATGTCGGTCGGTCGGTCGGTCGGTCGGTCGGTCGGTCAGTCGGTCGGTCGGTCGGTCAGCCAGCCGATCCGTCCGTCCGTCTACCCGCCGTAGTGGCTTTGACGTTGCGCTGCTAATCCAGAAGGCGCAGGATCGAATCCCGGCCACGGCGGCCGCATTTCGATGGGGGCGAAATGCAAAAACGCCCGTGTACTGTGCATTGGGTGCCCGGTGAAGGGCCCCAGCTGGTCAAAATTATTTCGGAGTCTCCAACTACGGCGTGCCTCATAATGATATCATGATTCTGTGACATAAAACTCAAGATAATATCTATCTACCTATCTATCTATCTATCTATCTATCTATCTATCTATCCATCTATCCGTCTATATATATATATATATATATATATATATATATATATATATATATATATATATATATATATATATATATATATATATATATATATATATATATATATATATATATATATATATATATATATATATATATCCACCTATCCATCTATCTATCCCTCTATCTATCTATCTATCTATTTCGTTCTTTTCGCTGCATACCACAAAGCTTAAATAGTGCACCTGACACAGATAACACGTTGTCAATCTGCATTCCCAGCTTCTCTAAATATTTTACAGCGAAACTGTTAATGGGACTTAAAGCACTCACAAGTATTATATGCCAGTTCTCGCAATTTACTAAAAGAAGAAGCTATATCCCTCTCAAAGGTTACACATGAAATGTGCAGGCAATATATAATATGCAACACAACAATATGGCGAATAGCAATATGCAAGAAATTTTCCAGGTGCGTGTATCAAGTAGAGGTCAAATGAAAATTGCAAAAACCTCGTTTCCGAGCCATTTACAGCCGTTAGAAGAAGCGCTTACGCTACGCGGCTTTCCTGGAAGGACAAAAACTGGCAGATATTTCAAATTTACAGGAAATTACAGCCGCTCTACGCCTGGCGTGTAGCTACAGTTTGAAGTGCGTACATTAATTACGTGCTTTCACAATATTTACGCAATACGTGTCTTTTTCGAAATATAACGCGCTATACGAGAGATGTAGTTGTTCTCCCTGCTCTCCTCGGTGAACTATCACCACGTTTATATTTCGTTGAAGTGTTAATCCTGTTATGACTGACGAAGGATAAATGTTTAATCTGTGAACGTCAAGTACAGCCTTAGCAGAGAGTTGCTGATTTAAAGCATTCCGGAGTGTCATACTGCCGTTATCCACAATGTTTCCCAGTCCTAAAACAACTGCGCAGGACAGTAACTTCGAGTTCATTGAAAATAACGTAAACGTTACGTTTAATTAATGTGTGGCAATACTTTCACGCTGCTGGATTAATTAGAAGCATTGAAAATAATTGCTGAATCATCGTCTTTTTATTCCGTCATGAATTATAAGGTATTTGTAGTTGGTTTCTCCGGTGTTTCCGGCGAACTAAACAGAGCATCATGTTTTTATTAGGCGAAAATTGGGAGCACGTTTTGGGCAACGCGTGGCACAAATCCTAAATGTGTACAAAGTTCGCTTCCTTTGCAATAAATTACTTATGCAAATGCTCTGGAGCACTATGAGTGTTTTTCACCAGTGGCGCAAAAGTTAGCCCACTGTTCTGGCATAAATACAAATGCCACCAGGGTCAAACTTGGCAAAACGGGGCTGACCACTATAAAAAATCTGTGTGCGATGTCGAATGCCTTTGAATCAAATGCAGATTTTGCGAGAAAATCCTTAAGATAATGTTTTCTTAAGTGCCAAGCGGTCGCTATCAGCTATGTTTCCAGTTTCCAAATTTATTTATTTTTATTTATTTCGATACCCTCGATCGCCGTAGCATTATACAGGAAATGTAGCGAGAGAACTCTGAGTTGCACAAATTTTATATTTTGTACAAATGGGGGCCATCGCAAATTAAATGCGTCACAAAATTATAACATTTCTGGCGCTATTAGGAGCGTTGCAAATAATTACTTCACCCTTGTTTTTTCGGTTTCTGCTTGTGTTATACCGGCTTCTCCCATTGTCCTTGCTGAACTAAATGAGGCACCTTGTTTACGCTTGATGAATGTAAGGGCCAAGTAATGGGTGATATGTATAGGCAAAATCTGAAGTGTGCTGGTTGTTTGTGGTTGTCTGCAATAAATTACGCATGCAAGCGTTCCGGAGTGTTATGAGTGTATCAAAATTCAGCTTGTTGACCGGGTAAAACTACAAATGCCACCTAGATAAAATGTAGCGAAAATATGGGTAACGCCACGGTCATATTCCGCGTGAAATCAAATGCGTGTGGATTAACTGTCAGTCGTTGTAAAAAATAATAATAATAATAATAATAATAATAATTCTTAATCATGTGGCCAACGACCACTTGAACAAGCCAACGCGATGGCGAAGTAAAAAATTTGTGGTTATTTACTGCCTTTATAAAAATTCCTCAAGTGCTCGAAAGATTAATATGCAACTGAGGTTTCAATCGAACCTGTTATATACGGGCAACGTTTTGAAGTATACGTTGTTTAATTGCTGGCAACTAAAATGCTTATTACAACTTCTCAAAGAAACAGGTTCGCTGGAAATTCGGTTGTGATTCTGCAAGGTCGCTCAATTCTGCAGCATTTTTTATTTCTCCTTTCCTTTCTCTGAGTGCGTGCGTGCGTGTGTGTGCTATTCACTTTCAGACGTACCGCTCCCTTTAATAACTTCAGAAGCCACCTCTGTCGCTGCGACAACAATGTCCCTTCGCGTGTATCCTGAACATGACGTGCTTTCTGACACCTAAGGTTCGCTGTTCCTCCCACACACTCCCATACGTACTCAGTTCCTCCCACACGTACTCAGTGCTTACTCTCTCCCTCTCTTCCTCTTTCTATTCCCCTTTCCCCCACCCCAGCGTAGGGTAGCAAACCGGATGCTGTTCGCGTTGACCACCCTGCCTTTCCTACCCTTGTTCTCTCTCTCCCTCTCTCTCTCTCTCTCTCTCTCTCTCTTTCTTTCTTTCTTTCTTTCTTTCTTTCTATGCAACAATCGTGGAGCGAGTTCTCGGTCGCTCAGATGTACGTGCAGTCCGTTGAGTAACCGAGACGTGACGCAGAGTGCGGCACGGTTGGCGGCGCACGCAACCATTTTGCACACGTCATCACTTGCCCCTGAAACGGATTTGCGATGCAGGCGCATTTCTTTCTAGAGCGTGAAAAGCACCTGTTGGCTCCTAAACGCTCGGCTGAGCACGCTTGCTCCTTTCGGCTCTTCTGCGTGATATTTATTTTGCTCGTTCTGCTCGGCTACGCGCACGGCAGTGTGCTTTTGTCACCTGGAAAGCAGCGACTTCTATCACTGCTTTAATGGCAGGTGCGTTATATCAGGTACGTCAAGAAAGTTGCATCCATCCATCCGTCTCTCTCAATGTCCCTCCATTGTTCTTATCGCCTGCGGCAGCCTTCTCGGTCAGAGACTTTCGAAAATATCGAATTCGCGGAGCAATCTTGAGACAACTCAGCGGGAAGGATGCCACTCGCTCCCATTAGGCGCCCGATTGAGCGTCAATACGTCACGCAAGAGTGAAAGTGCATGTCCTCGAAAGTAGTCGGCCGACTAACATCAGTGAGCCATATTTTTACGCAGGCAATGCCTTCATGCAGGTTGCCTTTTAGTGATGACGGCGATCGCAAAGGTGGAGTCAACGTTATATGGAGTCAACGTTTCGACAGGATGGCTTACTTTCGTCAGGGTGACAAGGGGACAGTGGCGAACAAGTGTTTGTTCCGCCACTGTTTATGACACCAAGACTTCATCTTTCTGTTAACCTCAGTGTTGCTTAGCTTGCCTTTCAGTGGCGGAGCCGTACTTTATTGTCACGTCGTTGTTTTTTTTTTCTTATTCTTTATCATTACTAAGAGTTCATATATCAAACCTCTTGCGAAGGCAGAGGCGTTCAGGCGCCTCTGCCTCCGGACCGCTTTAAATCAGCTGATATCCAACATCTATGCAGATGTCCTCCTTTCCATTACGCAGGATAGCAAATTCGACTTGAGTCTGGTTGAGCTGCCTGTCTTTTCTTCACTTCACGACTCTCTTAAATTCAGCTGAACTCAATTGAACCACTGCTTAAGGTAACATCCTTGGACCCTGACAACGCCTATCGCTAGCGCACAAAGCAGAATTAACACTGCTGCATTTCGTTTTTTCCTTTCAGAAACCTTACAAACCAACTGTAGTCGAGATATATTTTTGATTGATTGATTGATTGATTGATTGATTGATTGATTGATTGATTGATTGATTGATTGATTGATTGATTGATTGATTGATTGATTGATTGATTGATTGATTGAAATTAAACATGCCTCATAGCCTTACAGTGTGCCTCATTATCGACGTCCACCAGACGCGCCATGTGTCGCCACAAATGCGCGCGAACCCGTTCATTATCTCGTGCTTCCTTTTATTCCTCCCTCCCCTCGCTTCTCGCACGCATTGCGCTCTTGCAATAAGACGCTGCCGCTGGCTGCGTGTGCAGGGCAACACGACGTATCGACCATCGGGCTCAGTGCACCGCTTTGAGGCATTCGATGGGTCATGGCGCGCCCGCTGTCGTCTCTTCCTGGGGAAAAGCCGCGCGCACTGCTGAGCCGGTCGGTCGCTGCACGCTCGGTGCACCCGCATCTTTGCGACTACCCGCGGCTAGGCCTAACCTACGAAAGCGCGAAGCGACGACACACACGAGCGCGCGTGCGGGGTGCCCGACCTATAGGACAGTCGGCCGGCTGGCTGGCTGGCTGGCTGGCCGCCGCCGCTTGCTCCGTGATTAAGTCAACACCCGTAGGTAGGGACAGCTAGACGGCTGGGGATAACGCAACACAGTCTTGCTCCGGCGCCTCTCTTCTCGATCGTCGGGCAGGCTCGAAGGGTGAGCGGCGATGGCGAGGGGCTCGTGTCGCCACACCGGTGGCGTCTTGATCAGAGCATCGATTGGGAGCTCGTTGCGCGGCGAACGGGTGGTCACCGGGAGCGTCTCTTCAACCTATGCGCCTCTCCTTGCCCCAATATACCACCCCCACCTTTCCCCGGACCGTCCTGGACCTCCGCTTCGTACCGTGATACTCCCGCCCATCCGCCCGCTCGCACGCCACAGTGTCATTCGTTGGACGAGCTGTTACTATCTCTGGTGGGGAAGTTAGGGCTCATTGTGTCAACGGCTGCTGCGCGAATCTGATACAGCTACACAGAGACGCCAGAGGGTTCGACCTTGTCGGGAATCCGACAAGCCGTGTTCTCTCTTTCTTCTTATTTCGCCCGTTCGTGGGCCTTTCATAATACGGTATTCATTGGCAGCTGGTGCTGCGCAAGCTTCCGTGAGCATCATCTGCGCCTTTCCTCATTTAACTTCGTTTCTTGTAAACAGCTTTGCTTTGGGCAGTCCCTTCAGCTTTTGGTCAATCTTCGAAGGCCGCCAAAGACTGTCGGAAACTCTGAAAGGCCCATTCAAGGACGCGCAGTTCGCATCACTGGCGTGAAAGATACACGAAATGCTTATGGAAACAGTAAACGGTGGGACTATTTGCGACGTTGACGCATCATTGATGTAATGCCAACCCTTTTTGATGAGAAATATCCTAAATATACAAGGAGAACTGTAGTTGTATTTGTATTCTAACATCTTGCCGAGCCCAAATGAGTATTTAGCGCTTTCATAACTAAGCGCAACTTAACCTCCTGGTAATTCTTTACATTTTCGTTCGACACGGCAAAAGGATGTGGGAGAAGAAAGTGATGAAAAGAACCTTGCTCTATCACTCCGCTTATCGCACTAGTTACGGCATAGGTGCAGTACTGCAGAGACTAGAGAAATGTACATCATCTCTCGCCGCAATCAGTTTTTCGTGTTCATTATGATGGAAATGTACTACCTAACGCTTCTTTACGTAGTAATTTGACGACGACTGTCTGTGGACCAAAATGATTTTTGTCTGCAACTTTTCATACGTTTTCGTGCTGGTTTACTTAAAGGGGTACAGATAAGGCATTATCATTAGTAAGATCTTGATGAGGGCTAGTTGGTTCATACTTAGAACTGAGGTGAAACAGCGCGAAAAGGAAGAGGACACAAGGAAACAAATACCACAGAAAAGCGCTGTCTGTGGTAAAGGGTAAGAAGGAAAGGGAAATAACAGAGACCTTTCATATAAGAAAGGAAGGAGATAAATGTGTAAGCACTCCCTCTCTTGCCTTGTCGGGAAAAGAAATCACATTTTTGGAAGAAAGATTAAAATGTTGATTTGCAGATGTTTTTGCAACTTATGTGCGGATGCCTATGCTGAAGAAAGGTATAAATGTCCGGTGAATTTCAAATAACCTTCCAGTTGGCAGTCAGCGCTTGTCTGTGGTATTCGCTTCCTTGTGTCCTCGTCTTTTTCGCGCTGTTTCACCTCAGTTCTAAGGCATTATCGTTTTGTCGCTGCTTTCTTTCTTTTTTCTTTCATTATCTGAAGGTGAAAACGCTGTAAACATTATAAAAGATACTGGCCGTCGTCAAGGCGTCCTGATTATAAAATCTAGTGCAATGTTTTATTCTGCGAGCTATAGTTTTGGTTTCGGCACCGACGAGATGGATGCGTCATTCCGTCCCTACGCACACATTAAAATAACCAGACACAACGCGCGCCGCAACCCTCGCTTACGTTTTTTATGAGTAATTTAAGGTTATTATCAGTAGCGTTATTGCTACAAGACGTTAGAAAATTTTGCGGTGTACACGACGTAACAATAACGTTGATGACACCGCGCCCAACACTTCTAAACCAGCTGTAGTATCGAATTAAAACATTTTATAAGCGTTTCTCAATGCACATGCAGGCTAAGCGTGTTTTTTTTTATCTTATCTTCTTTTGACGCCCTCCGCTCCTTTCAGCTATCCAGTCGTACCACATGATCATTCTCTACAAGCAGCGCAGCACTCAATAATGCGTGGATAAAAATCGCCGCATGTGCGCGTCCAGATGCATCTGAGTATCCTCGGTATTCGGGCATAAAAGCGTCCTTGCTAAAAGACCACGGTGGTAACGATTAACTATATATATACTTCGTCTCACTAACTACAGTGCAGTGTCAGCCAACAAGAAGCGAGCGAGAGAAAGCCCGAATAAGCGTTTCTCCAGCGTCCGCCAGTGTTGCCCTCCGTGGGGGATGCCCCTATGCTTCACGGAAGGATCAGTGCCACATAATATAATGGGCGAGCCCGTCCTGCCTTCGCCGAAACCGGCTCCGGTTTCTGGTTGGAAGAGAGGATCCGTAGCTTTCGCTGCACCCTCAAGAAGTTGGTGAGAAGTTGGTACACTCGCAGCGACAAGCAACGAGCGGAAATGTCTAACGTGTCCGGAACCACGGTGTCGGTTCACTCGGGGATCTTTCTTTTTTTTTTTTTTGTTCAGGACTAAACCGACTCTCAGCGCCACAAAGAACGGAAACCACTCGTGAAACATCCACCAGCCGATGCCGCCCTCTCTTTGCGGCACGCGAGATGGGGAATGCTTTTAACTCGCTTCTCCCGTCGTGCCCCACTCCACCGCGGAGTTAAAACACGTCCCTTCAGAGTGAGGTTGCAACCGGAGAGCGTCTCCCGCATTCGCCGGCCTTTCTTCTGAGGCCCAAACATAGAAAGGCGGCTTCAAAAGACGGGAATCGGACGCGGCTTTCGCGCGGCTTTCTTCGCCGCTGCGATGCAAATTGCACGAGCTGTTACCGTCCTGTGTTCAATCTCGTCGCGCTCTGCGAAGCGGTAAGCCGCGAATCCCAAACCGAGACAAAGAGCGCCCTTCCTGCGCCGCCACCGCTGACGCAACGACGCCGGGAGACTCCTGCGTGGAGTGCCTCCGTGCGCTGTGCCCTTCTGTACGGACGCATAATGAAAGACGAAAATCAGCGCGCACGTCTACGAGCGACATGTCGTTCGTGTAGTATCATATTTGCTAACATTTGTCTCCGTTTCGTTAGATATCAACAAGACTGACGCTCATGTATACCAGCCGTAAAGCTGCCGCCGATTTCGGAATCAACTTTTGAACGCTGTCTCGACGAAGTAGAACTCTCGGCATCAAGGAGAGACTACACAATCGTCACGATTGGCTCTATATTTCCTCATAGGGGAAGCTCTGATACCGACAGTCCTTACTCATTTTTTTTTCTCGCAGTAGTTTTGAAAAGAATAGCTTTCTTTCGAGTTTTCGCAAGTATTCGTGGTCAGTGGCAGGTGGCCGGACTTTCACCACGGGTAAAAAGATGCTGATGCCAGCCAAGGGCGCGTGCGTTCACGAAACGTAGTTGCGTTCGCGGCGCGCATGCGTAACCCTAATTATTGAAGCGCTACGAGACGCGCATGCTGTTTCGTGAAAGCTTTGGGGCGTCCCAAGCTTTACGCTACATCTCACAAGCTGGTTGCAGCACTGCCGAAGGTGCGAGGCGTACCCAGGCAATATCCTTGCGCAGCGCGATACGTCTTCACACGGTCAAGGACATTCATTAGATGCTTACCACGAGGCAACCCCGCACTTTCATCAGCGCCTATTCAGAAGTAAACGCAGCGATGACACCGACTAATGACGGGTCCACAAAAGATGCCTCCTCCCGCACCTGACCACCTGAACTAATGATGAAAAGGGCCAACGTCGAATGCGACCGTGGAAACGGCTTCGACCTCGGATTCCCACTTTGCTACGCGCTTGATAAATATGCGGGGGGAATATTTAGCAGCATCGGAGGCGGAGTTCGGCGGAACGGTGCAATATCACGGGCGGTATATTGCGACCTGACGATTGCGATTCGCCGGGTTACAGTCATCAGATTCCCTAGAGTCCTTTCGTGCATTGAGAGGCGCTGACGTGTCCTGATGTGAACTCAGATGCTTAATATGCTCGTGCATGTAGTCGGCTTCCGTATCTGGAGCCAGTGTAAATAATGTGCAATAAACCGTTTTTCCTTCCTTCCTGCTGCCATACGTACAAGCCGATGGGCTTGGTGGATTCCTGGCTCAAACGTCGCCTCGAGCCGCAACAAGTGGTATATTTTTCCGGGCGTAACTGGCTGATTGTTAAGGCGAAAACTTTAGATCTCTATTTTTTCAAGGTCCCGTTGTGAGGTACACAAAATCGAAGTGCTCGTGCCACTGCTCGCACGTTCATCGTCATCTTCTTCCACATCGCAGCCACATCGATGTCGCTAATCATGCCAAGAAAGGCACAGATAATTAGTATAGAGTTAATTAAGGCATTCGAATCCACGATCTTTGGTGGGAGTGGAACCCACAACCATTGGTGTTAATTAGGGCGAAGTTGAGTAAGGCACATTTAATCAAGGTAGCTTATATTAAGGCACTCGAACCCATGACATTTGGCAGGAGAAAACATGTAATAAGAAGTAACAACGCATTCGAATGAGAATGTCAAGTAATTTCATGAATGTCTCTTGAGCACGCAGGCTTTCGCCTTCGCCCTCTTTGGCGTATGCTGAAATGACTGTGAATTTTCGGCTACACTGGAGAAGTTTATTTTTGCTCGCTACATGATACGGTACAGCGATACATGACATGTTAGAACCTTTGCGCATGCATGTCGAATGTCGAGAATTACTGTTTGCAGCTGCTAATCGTAATGGCCACCCTAACCATGGCAGCGCCCATACAGCGCCAACCACCTGCTTCGGTCCGAATTCGCGCTTGTTGCTGGCCCTTCGCCCTGTCACCAAGAAACAAGCGCCAAAATCCGTCATCGCTAAGTCTCATCCCAAGCTGAGGTCAATTAATTCATTGGGTATGTTTTGACCTAACTATTGAGATCAGCTGTTCGTTTTCACGCTGCTATAGGACTACATACGTGCGGTTTGAGGCGCACGTGCCAGCACACGAGAGCTTTATGTAACGTCGGAAGTATTTAGATGCTGTGCTGGAGTACTCAAGAAGGACAGCCCCTCACTCTTCTCAGCGCCCTCGCTCTTTGTAACGGTTGCAGGAGAGGAGGACGGCTATCATCTCATACGCTGGTGATGGTGCCGTCGGAGTCGACGCACCTATATACTATGTATAGCCATTTATGCTACGGCTACAGGTGTGCTGGCTGACGGCTCTGTTCTCCACGAAATTACGCAACGAAGCAACGTAACGATAGCCGACCACATCCTCCCTGCATCAAATATACGCCTACAAGCGCATCATTCCTTTAATAAATCGAACGGCTTTCTAGAAGCGTCCGGCTAGTCACACTGACAAGCATCGTCGATGGTTTCTACACAACTTGTGTTCGTTGAGGTATGCGTTACGAGACTTTACAGCGCTATTAGTATGACGTGTGAACTATATTCGGTGAAAAGAAGATACGCCTTGACAAAAGACTGATAGTAGTACACCAATGACCGAACTTTTACTCGGCGATCTGCACGCAGGGTGGTTGACACAAACGTCCATCCGGAACATTTGTTAAGATGTGCCGCTGGGGTCAACCAGCATAGGAAGGTGCTATCACACTTTCGGTGCCAGAGTGGCCATATGCGCGTGCTTATGCAAAAATGGGCGCCGCTCAAGTGAATAGATAAGCGGCCGTTTTACAAATAAAGCACGCGGGACACGGTCTTGTTTATGAGTCGCCACTTGTCAACGGCATCAAGAGCAACTTACCAACATAGCAACGGCAAGCAGTTTTGTGTCCGCGCCAAGATTCATTTCTTCGCGTTCCCTCACACCCGCGCAACATCTTATTGTTCAGTGGGGCGTATACCTTTTTGCACGTGATGACAGGATAGCGAATAGGCATCCACTTTGATTACAACATGAATTCAGCAGAGTAACCCGTTGGGCTTGTTGGTTGAACTTGAGCAGCGCTTGCCGCGACTGTGGGTGCAAACCTGCCTTCGATAAATGCAAGATTGTATTTAGGAGCAAATCAAGTGTTACTAGAGAAATTATCAAGACTGCTGCAATTTCCCCTGCGGGAAATAACTGTGTCAGTTGCCCATCGATAGCCTGTGAAAAAGAGCTGACCTACCTAGATTCAAATGCCAGGGTTCGATAGCATTATGAGCAGGTTCTGCGCGCACGCGTGATCTTGTTTTTTTTTTTCTCTTTTTGCCACGTGTTCACTATAAGACCAGCTGCGCACCGGCAAAATAAACATATTTGTTGAAAGTAAGCGTTGCGTCTGTGTAGTTTGCGTGTTTCCTTTGTCTCCGTCGGTTCCCGCGCTGTAGTCTCCTACTACAGCATGAGCATCGCCTGACATGAAATATACGCAGTGACGCAGCACCGAGAATGTGCGCCAGCTAATTACCGCTGTACACATGTGACAGTGTTTCGAAACGTCTGCCAGCACCTCGTACATTTGCAGGCCTTCGCTTGCAAGCAGAATTTTGCCTGCTAGTAGGCTATCGCTTCGACCTCGACTACACTGTGCACAGGGATACGCTTGCTGCCATTTCCGCCACGACGATGACAGAAACGTGACAAAACAGCAATGCAGAAGACAAAAGTAGCGCGAAGATATAAAAAGAGGTGTAAATTGTGCGTGTGTGGGTGCGCGCTTTCTCCCTCCTCCTGCCCTAAATTTCTATGTACCAGGGACACTTATCTGGCATAAAACGACGTGCAACAACACCAGCCTGCCCTACCTCTCTTCCCGAATCAAGAGCGAGCACGCCCCCGACCCCCTCCCTCCTAAAGAAACAGAAAAAAAGTTCTGGCTACGTCACCGCTTGCGAAAGATTGGTTGATTCGTCCAACAATATTCGCGAGGTGCACGTAAACGCGATCGGTTCGGGCTAAATCGGCTCGGTTTCTGACACGAATTGCCCGCACCAAGTTCACGCTTCGGCAGTATGCAAGTACACTCCGCGCCAACGCACGTCGGCACGGAAAAGCCCGTACCTACCGATTCGATTAGGTGGCACAAACGAGGAGGGGTACTTGTGGCAGTGAGGACGCTTTATTAATTCCACATACGCCTACGACCCCCCTTGGCAGTTATCGTCTGGTCGAATAAAATTGCGGAGAAGTTTGATGTGCGTTTTCTATCAATTTTTTTTATTCGAAAGTTTCCTCTGCAGCATAAAACTTTATCTCATTGCCGACTCACTCTCAGTGGCAAACAGTGCTTGACGATACTTTTCAAGATAATCGAAATCGTCAGGACCGGTGGGTTATCAAGAAACGCAATGTGACCCTAGGAACAGACTATAATTTTAGAGCGCCGCTCCCGTTCCTGGGTTGGGCGCCAGCATCGACATCGGCGTAAACGCGCGTGTGCCACTGCACGCGCGTTCGTCGTCGTCTTCTAGTGCATGGTGCTCCAATGCCGCTCACCATGCCAGCTTTACCATACTGCCCCTCGTGCTCGTGGCACTGCTCGCGCGTTAGTTGTCGTCTTCTTTCAGAGCTGGCTCCAATGCCGCTCACCATGCCAGCTTTACCATACTGCCCCTCGTGCTCGTGGCACTGCTCGCGCGTTAGTTGTCGTCTTCTTTCAGAGCTGGCTCCAATGCCGCTCACCATGCCAGCTTTACCATACTGCCCCTCGTGCTCGTGGCACTGCTCGCGCGTTAGTTGTCGTCTTCTTTCAGAGCTGGCTCCAATGCCGCTCACCATGCCAGCTTTACCATACTGCCCCTCGTGCTCGTGGCACTGCTCGCGCGTTAGTTGTCGTCTTCTTTCAGAACTGGCTCCAATGCCGCTCACCATGCCGGCTTTACCATACTGCCCCTCGTGGTCGTGGCACTGCTCGCGCGTTAGTTGTCGTCTTCTTTCAGAACTGGCTCCAATGCCGCTCACCATGCCGGCTTTACCATACTGCCCCTCGTGGTCGTGGCACTGCTCGCGCGTTAGTTGTCGTCTTCTTTCAGAACTGGCTCCAATGCCGCTCACCATGCCGGCTTTACCATACTGCCCCTCGTGCTCGTGGCACTGCTCGCGCGTTAGTTGTCGTCTTCTTTCAGAGCTGGCTCCAATGCCGCTCACCATGCCAGCTTTGCCATACTGCCCCTCGTGCTCGTGGGACCACTCGCGCGTTAGTTGTCGTCTTCTTTCAGAACTGGCTCCAATATCGCTCACCATGCCAGCTTTGCCATACTGCCCCTCGTGGTCATGGCACTGCTCGCGCGTTAGTTGTCGTCTTCTTTCAGAACTGGCTCCAATGCCGCTCACCATGCCTGCGTTGCTATACTGCCCCTCGAGCTCGTGCCACTGCTCGCGCCTTCATCATCGTCTTCTTCCACACCCTGGCTGCAATGCCGCTCACCATGCCAGCTTTGCCATACTGCCCCTCGCGCTCGTGGGACCACTCGCGCGTTAGTTGTCGTCTTCTTTCAGAACTGGCTCCAATATCGCTCACCATGCCGGCTTTACCATACTGCCCCTCGTGCTCGTGGCACTGCTCGCGCGTTAGTTGTCGTCTTCTTTCAGAACTGGCTCCAATATCGCTCACCATGCCGGCTTTACCATACTGCCCCTCGTGCTCGTGGCACTGCTCGCGCGTTAGTTGTCGTCTTCTTTCAGAACTGGCTCCAATATCGCTCACCATGCCGGCTTTACCATACTGCCCCTCGTGCTCGTGGCACTGCTCGCGCGTTAGTTGTCGTCTTCTTTCAGAACTGGCTCCAATATCGCTCACCATGCCGGCTTTACCATACTGCCCCTCGTGCTCGTGGCACTGCTCGCGCGTTAGTTGTCGTCTTCTTTCAGAACTGGCTCCAATATCGCTCACCATGCCGGCTTTACCATACTGCCCCTCGTGCTCGTGGCACTGCTCGCGCGTTAGTTGTCGTCTTCTTTCAGAACTGGCTCCAATGCCGCTCACCATGCCGGCTTTACCATACTGCCCCTCGTGCTCGTGGCACTGCTCGCGCGTTAGTTGTCGTCTTCTTTCAGAACTGGCTCCAATATCGCTCACCATGCCGGCTTTACCATACTGCCCCTCGTGCTCGTGGCACTGCTCGCGCGTTAGTTGTCGTCTTCTTTCAGAACTGGCTCCAATATCGCTCACCAAGCCGGCTTTGCCATACTGCCCCTCGTGCTCGTGGGACCACTCGCGCGTTAGTTGTCGTCTTCTTTCAGAACTGGCTCCAATATCGCTCACCATGCCGGCTTTACCATACTGCCCATCGTGCTCGTGGCACTGCTCGCGCGTTAGTTGTCGTCTTCTTTCAGAACTGGCTCCAATATCGCTCACCATGCCGGCTTTACCATACTGCCCCTCGTGCTCGTGGCACTGCTCGCGCGTTAGTTGTCGTCTTCTTTCAGAACTGGCTCCAATGCCGCTCACCATGCCGGCTTTACCATACTGCCCCTCGTGCTCGTGGCACTGCTCGCGCGTTAGTTGTCGTCTTCTTTCAGAACTGGCTCCAATGCCGCTCACCATGCCGGCTTTACCATACTGCCCCTCGTGCTCGTGGCACTGCTCGCGCGTTAGTTGTCGTCTTCTTTCAGAACTGGCTCCAATATCGCTCACCATGCCGGCTTTACCATACTGCCCCTCGTGCTCGTGGCACTGCTCGCGCGTTAGTTGTCGTCTTCTTTCAGAACTGGCTCCAATATCGCTCACCATGCCGGCTTTACCATACTGCCCCTCGTGCTCGTGGCACTGCTCGCGCGTTAGTTGTCGTCTTCTTTCAGAACTGGCTCCAATGCCGCTCACCATGCCGGCTTTACCATACTGCCCCTCGTGCTCGTGGCACTGCTCGCGCGTTAGTTGTCGTCTTCTTTCAGAACTGGCTCCAATATCGCTCACCATGCCGGCTTTACCATACTGCCCCTCGTGCTCGTGGCACTGCTCGCGCGTTAGTTGTCGTCTTCTTTCAGAACTGGCTCCAATATCGCTCACCATGCCGGCTTTACCATACTGCCCCTCGTGCTCGTGGCACTGCTCGCGCGTTAGTTGTCGTCTTCTTTCAGAACTGGCTCCAATATCGCTCACCATGCCGGCTTTACCATACTGCCCCTCGTGCTCGTGGCACTGCTCGCGCGTTAGTTGTCGTCTTCTTTCAGAACTGGCTCCAATATCGCTCACCATGCCGGCTTTACCATACTGCCCCTCGTGCTCGTGGCACTGCTCGCGCGTTAGTTGTCGTCTTCTTTCAGAACTGGCTCCAATATCGCTCACCATGCCGGCTTTACCATACTGCCCCTCGTGCTCGTGGCACTGCTCGCGCGTTAGTTGTCGTCTTCTTTCAGAACTGGCTCCAATATCGCTCACCATGCCGGCTTTACCATACTGCCCCTCGTGCTCGTGGCACTGCTCGCGCGTTAGTTGTCGTCTTCTTTCAGAACTGGCTCCAATGCCGCTCACCATGCCGGCTTTACCATACTGCCCCTCGTGCTCGTGGCACTGCTCGCGCGTTAGTTGTTGTCTTCTTTCAGAACTGGCTCCAATGCCGCTCACCATGCCGGCTTTACCATACTGCCCCTCGTGCTCGTGGCACTGCTCGCGCGTTAGTTGTCGTCTTCTTTCAGAACTGGCTCCAATGCCGCTCACCATGCCGGCTTTACCATACTGCCCCTCGTGCTCGTGGCACTGCTCGCGCGTTAGTTGTCGTCTTCTTTCAGAACTGGCTCCAATATCGCTCACCATGCCGGCTTTACCATACTGCCCCTCGTGCTCGTGGCACTGCTCGCGCGTTAGTTGTCGTCTTCTTTCAGAACTGGCTCCAATATCGCTCACCATGCCGGCTTTACCATACTGCCCCTCGTGCTCGTGGCACTGCTCGCGCGTTAGTTGTCGTCTTCTTTCAGAACTGGCTCCAATATCGCTCACCATGCCGGCTTTACCATACTGCCCCTCGTGCTCGTGGCACTGCTCGCGCGTTAGTTGTCGTCTTCTTTCAGAACTGGCTCCAATGCCGCTCACCATGCCGGCTTTACCATACTGCCCCTCGTGCTCGTGGCACTGCTCGCGCGTTAGTTGTCGTCTTCTTTCAGAACTGGCTCCAATATCGCTCACCATGCCGGCTTTACCATACTGCCCCTCGTGCTCGTGGCACTGCTCGCGCGTTAGTTGTCGTCTTCTTTCAGAACTGGCTCCAATGCCGCTCACCATGCCGGCTTTACCATACTGCCCCTCGTGCTCGTGGCACTGCTCGCGCGTTAGTTGTCGTCTTCTTTCAGAACTGGCTCCAATGCCGCTCACCATGCCGGCTTTACCATACTGCCCCTCGTGCTCGTGGCACTGCTCGCGCGTTAGTTGTCGTCTTCTTTCAGAACTGGCTCCAATGCCGCTCACCATGCCGGCTTTACCATACTGCCCCTCGTGCTCGTGGCACTGCTCGCGCGTTAGTTGTCGTCTTCTTTCAGAACTGGCTCCAATGCCGCTCACCATGCCGGCTTTACCATACTGCCCCTCGTGCTCGTGGCACTGCTCGCGCGTTAGTTGTCGTCTTCTTTCAGAACTGGCTCCAATGCCGCTCACCATGCCGGCTTTACCATACTGCCCCTCGTGCTCGTGGCACTGCTCGCGCGTTAGTTGTCGTCTTCTTTCAGAACTGGCTCCAATGCCGCTCACCATGCCGGCTTTACCATACTGCCCCTCGTGCTCGTGGCACTGCTCGCGCGTTAGTTGTCGTCTTCTTTCAGAACTGGCTCCAATGCCGCTCACCATGCCGGCTTTACCATACTGCCCCTCGTGCTCGTGGCACTGCTCGCGCGTTAGTTGTCGTCTTCTTTCAGAACTGGCTCCAATGCCGCTCACCATGCCGGCTTTACCATACTGCCCCTCGTGCTCGTGGCACTGCTCGCGCGTTAGTTGTCGTCTTCTTTCAGAACTGGCTCCAATGCCGCTCACCATGCCGGCTTTACCATACTGCCCCTCGTGCTCGTGGCACTGCTCGCGCGTTAGTTGTCGTCTTCTTTCAGAACTGGCTCCAATGCCGCTCACCATGCCGGCTTTACCATACTGCCCCTCGTGCTCGTGGCACTGCTCGCGCGTTAGTTGTCGTCTTCTTTCAGAGCTGGCTCCAATGCCGCTCACCATGCCGGCTTTACCATACTGCCCCTCGTGCTCGTGGCACTGCTCGCGCGTTAGTTGTCGTCTTCTTTCAGAACTGGCTCCAATGCCGCTCACCATGCCGGCTTTACCATACTGCCCCTCGTGCTCGTGGCACTGCTCGCGCGTTAGTTGTCGTCTTCTTTCAGAACTGGCTCCAATGCCGCTCACCATGCCGGCTTTACCATACTGCCCCTCGTGCTCGTGGCACTGCTCGCGCGTTAGTTGTCGTCTTCTTTCAGAACTGGCTCCAATGCCGCTCACCATGCCGGCTTTACCATACTGCCCCTCGTGCTCGTGGCACTGCTCGCGCGTCAGTTGTCGTCTTCTTTCAGAACTGGCTCCAATGCCGCTCACCATGCCGGCTTTACCATACTGCCCCTCGTGCTCGTGGCACTGCTCGCGCGTTAGTTGTCGTCTTCTTTCAGAGCTGGCTCCAATGCCGCTCACCATGCCGGCTTTACCATACTGCCCCTCGTGCTCGTGGCACTGCTCGCGCGTTAGTTGTCGTCTTCTTTCAGAACTGGCTCCAATGCCGCTCACCATGCCGGCTTTACCATACTGCCCCTCGTGCTCGTGGCACTGCTCGCGCGTTAGTTGTCGTCTTCTTTCAGAACTGGCTCCAATGCCGCTCACCATGCCGGCTTTACCATACTGCCCCTCGTGCTCGTGGCACTGCTCGCGCGTTAGTTGTCGTCTTCTTTCAGAACTGGCTCCAATGCCGCTCACCATGCCGGCTTTACCATACTGCCCCTCGTGCTCGTGGCACTGCTCGCGCGTTAGTTGTCGTCTTCTTTCAGAACTGGCTCCAATGCCGCTCACCATGCCGGCTTTACCATACTGCCCCTCGTGCTCGTGGCACTGCTCGCGCGTTAGTTGTCGTCTTCTTTCAGAACTGGCTCCAATGCCGCTCACCATGCCGGCTTTACCATACTGCCCCTCGTGCTCGTGGCACTGCTCGCGCGTCAGTTGTCGTCTTCTTTCAGAACTGGCTCCAATGCCGCTCACCATGCCGGCTTTACCATACTGCCCCTCGTGCTCGTGGCACTGCTCGCGCGTTAGTTGTCGTCTTCTTTCAGAACTGGCTCCAATGCCGCTCACCATGCCGGCTTTACCATACTGCCCCTCGTGCTCGTGGCACTGCTCGCGCGTCAGTTGTCGTCTTCTTTCAGAACTGGCTCCAATGCCGCTCACCATGCCGGCTTTACCATACTGCCCCTCGTGCTCGTGGCACTGCTCGCGCGTTAGTTGTCGTCTTCTTTCAGAGCTGGCTCCAATGCCGCTCACCATGCCGGCTTTACCATACTGCCCCTCGTGCTCGTGGCACTGCTCGCGCGTTAGTTGTCGTCTTCTTTCAGAACTGGCTCCAATGCCGCTCACCATGCCGGCTTTACCATACTGCCCCTCGTGCTCGTGGCACTGCTCGCGCGTTAGTTGTCGTCTTCTTTCAGAACTGGCTCCAATGCCGCTCACCATGCCGGCTTTACCATACTGCCCCTCGTGCTCGTGGCACTGCTCGCGCGTTAGTTGTCGTCTTCTTTCAGAACTGGCTCCAATGCCGCTCACCATGCCGGCTTTACCATACTGCCCCTCGTGCTCGTGGCACTGCTCGCGCGTTAGTTGTCGTCTTCTTTCAGAACTGGCTCCAATGCCGCTCACCATGCCGGCTTTACCATACTGCCCCTCGTGCTCGTGGCACTGCTCGCGCGTTAGTTGTCGTCTTCTTTCAGAACTGGCTCCAATGCCGCTCACCATGCCGGCTTTACCATACTGCCCCTCGTGCTCGTGGCACTGCTCGCGCGTCAGTTGTCGTCTTCTTTCAGAACTGGCTCCAATGCCGCTCACCATGCCGGCTTTACCATACTGCCCCTCGTGCTCGTGGCACTGCTCGCGCGTTAGTTGTCGTCTTCTTTCAGAACTGGCTCCAATGCCGCTCACCATGCCGGCTTTACCATACTGCCCCTCGTGCTCGTGGCACTGCTCGCGCGTTAGTTGTCGTCTTCTTTCAGAGCTGGCTCCAATGCCGCTCACCATGCCGGCTTTACCATACTGCCCCTCGTGCTCGTGGCACTGCTCGCGCGTTAGTTGTCGTCTTCTTTCAGAACTGGCTCCAATGCCGCTCACCATGCCGGCTTTACCATACTGCCCCTCGTGCTCGTGGCACTGCTCGCGCGTTAGTTGTCGTCTTCTTTCAGAACTGGCTCCAATGCCGCTCACCATGCCGGCTTTACCATACTGCCCCTCGTGCTCGTGGCACTGCTCGCGCGTTAGTTGTCGTCTTCTTTCAGAACTGGCTCCAATGCCGCTCACCATGCCGGCTTTACCATACTGCCCCTCGTGCTCGTGGCACTGCTCGCGCGTTAGTTGTCGTCTTCTTTCAGAACTGGCTCCAATGCCGCTCACCATGCCGGCTTTACCATACTGCCCCTCGTGCTCGTGGCACTGCTCGCGCGTTAGTTGTCGTCTTCTTTCAGAGCTGGCTCCAATGCCGCTCACCATGCCGGCTTTACCATACTGCCCCTCGTGCTCGTGGCACTGCTCGCGCGTTAGTTGTCGTCTTCTTTCAGAACTGGCTCCAATGCCGCTCACCATGCCGGCTTTACCATACTGCCCCTCGTGCTCGTGGCACTGCTCGCGCGTTAGTTGTCGTCTTCTTTCAGAACTGGCTCCAATGCCGCTCACCATGCCGGCTTTACCATACTGCCCCTCGTGCTCGTGGCACTGCTCGCGCGTTAGTTGTCGTCTTCTTTCAGAACTGGCTCCAATGCCGCTCACCATGCCGGCTTTACCATACTGCCCCTCGTGCTCGTGGCACTGCTCGCGCGTTAGTTGTCGTCTTCTTTCAGAACTGGCTCCAATGCCGCTCACCATGCCGGCTTTACCATACTGCCCCTCGTGCTCGTGGCACTGCTCGCGCGTTAGTTGTCGTCTTCTTTCAGAACTGGCTCCAATGCCGCTCACCATGCCGGCTTTACCATACTGCCCCTCGTGCTCGTGGCACTGCTCGCGCGTTAGTTGTCGTCTTCTTTCAGAACTGGCTCCAATGCCGCTCACCATGCCGGCTTTACCATACTGCCCCTCGTGCTCGTGGCACTGCTCGCGCGTTAGTTGTCGTCTTCTTTCAGAACTGGCTCCAATGCCGCTCACCATGCCGGCTTTACCATACTGCCCCTCGTGCTCGTGGCACTGCTCGCGCGTTAGTTGTCGTCTTCTTTCAGAACTGGCTCCAATGCCGCTCACCATGCCGGCTTTACCATACTGCCCCTCGTGCTCGTGGCACTGCTCGCGCGTTAGTTGTCGTCTTCTTTCAGAACTGGCTCCAATGCCGCTCACCATGCCGGCTTTACCATACTGCCCCTCGTGCTCGTGGCACTGCTCGCGCGTTAGTTGTCGTCTTCTTTCAGAACTGGCTCCAATGCCGCTCACCATGCCGGCTTTACCATACTGCCCCTCGTGCTCGTGGCACTGCTCGCGCGTTAGTTGTCGTCTTCTTTCAGAACTGGCTCCAATGCCGCTCACCATGCCGGCTTTACCATACTGCCCCTCGTGCTCGTGGCACTGCTCGCGCGTTAGTTGTCGTCTTCTTTCAAAGCTGGCTCCAATGCCGTTCACCAGGCCTGCGTTGCCATTCTGCCCCTCGCGCTCGTGCCACTGTTCGCGCCTTCTCCATCGTTTTCTTCCACAGCTGGCTCCGATGCCGCTCACCATGCCAGCGTTACCATACTACCCCTGCCTCTGCGAAGGCACTGACGGCACTGACCCCCTGCCAATCGGAGCGGTGATTTTGGGTCTCAAATTTTCTGGCCCAATATAGTGCGACATGAAAACGCCTCTAAAGCTGCGCGTAGATCTTGCATTAGGGAGTATCGCAATGGTCGGAAATCTTTTTTCTTTTTTTTTGCACTTCAGCAGACTGAAGGAACGCTGCTTCGAAACTTTGACAGTGACAAGTTTCCTATCAGTTCAAGGTTAAAACACTCAGTTCGAGTACATACTTTAGTGCATCCGATATATCTCCCATGAGCCATCGTTCCTGTCTCACTCAATCGGAGGCATTTGCGGAGTCCTTCTTTATTATTGTTCCGCACGTAAGCTTTTATCATTCTAGCGAAGGGACAGATCGCCTGACTTATTTCCAAAGACACAACAACAGACGCGCGAAGCGCACACATCTGTGAAGTGATATCGCTCACAGTCGCCGCATCCGGTCGAGCGGACAAATTTGCCGAATCGTCTTCGCGGACTCTTTCAACGCATAAAGGATACTGGCCCGGCATGCCGAGGGGTTCGCAGTTGCGTCATCGCCATGTGTGCAACCTATAGAGTTCCAGCTCCTGTCGTAGCCGTTTACCTTTTTTCTTACCGGGCGCGCACTTTATCTCGGACACTTTCTTCCGAAACGAAGTAAAAAAAAAAGGAACGATATAGGAACGAGACGATATAGATATGCGTCCCGAGCTCGCAGACAGAATCCTCGCTGCGACGACTAAGAAGGGGTCGAGGGATCTGAACGCCGGCGATAGACGGGTCGGTCTGCGCGAATCCTCTTCTCGTATTTCCAAAAAGAAAGTACAGCCCGCCAAGTAGCATGCAAATAGGCACTCTGAAGCCAAGAATGTGTGAAATCAGTGCGGGAGAGAAGTTTGGTGCTTTTCTAGATTCCCTTTCAGGCCCTTCGCCCGAGAGACCTAAAAATAAAGCTAGTAGCACGCTGCGCTCCCGTCGCGCCCTTTTGTGTGTGTGTCGTGCGATAGAACGAGAGTTGCGGAGGCGCGCGACGGCCTATCAGGCCCAGCACTTTCTCGTCTCCGCCTATGCGCGTACCGTATAGGACGCGACCGAGGTTATAAGAATAACACGAGTAAAAATCGCAATTGAATTTAACCCTTACTCGAGTCCCTTTTCCTTCGTGTATCCGTTCGCTCCGCGTCGCGTTTCTTCTCACTTTTCGAGCTGTATCTTCTCGCGCCCTCTGCGAGCCATTCTCCGGCATACGCTTTTCCTTCAAATCGTGTTTATTGTGAGGTCGTTTCTTCCTATTTGCCTGCGGCGAACGGCCTGGCAGCTTACAAAATACCGCGCCATTCGGAAAAGCCGCTAAGTTGCGAAGTGAAATATATCTGCGTTAGCACACCGGGATCCCGTGCCTGCATAAATTGGATTGCCCGAACAAATCCGAAAGTAAGAAGTGAGCAGTTCGGTGCCTCGAAAGTTCTGAGAATTTAAGGATAGATAGCCAGAGTAAGAGGGGGAGCTGTGCGAGAGGAATCGGGCTCCAAGCTCTTTTCTTTACGGTGCATGCTTGAACAAACACACATAATTTATTCTAAAGCAGCTGCAAAAAGGGCCTTCTTGCTTTTCTTTTTATTTCTTCCGTGATAAGGGCCTTACGTACTGCGGAATCACATCGGGAATAGAAATCTCTCAACATTAATAACCGGCCTCTTTGTTGTCTTCCGAAATTGGGGATGAAAATCGCTTTATGCGATGACTGAGTGCGAAACCGATACGAAACACTCCGTACAAGTGGCTTTCTTTCTGTATTTCTTTTCGTCTTCTTTTTTTTTTTAAATATGTGTGTCGATGCTCGCAATCACGGAGAAACAGAATTCGCCGAGTCGCCGTCCGATCCGAGAGCACGCGATGCGGGGTTCTCAATCGGAGCGGCTGCCGTTGTAACAATGACAGATTCTGGGAAATTTAGCGCCGTTCGTCAGGATGTTCCCGATCGGCTTGATTGATGAGATAATGGTGCAGCCATAGCAGTGGGCTCTGAATTCTCTCCTATTCTGCTATAAAAAATGAATACGCACTAATTCGTCATAGCATTCGAAAATGCTCGCTTGCAGTGGTCTATTCACCGAAATGCTTTTCTTTTTTTATTATACAATGTTTACAAGATGTCACTTTCATGTGGCGCCGGCAATTCATTTTCACATACAATTAATAGATTCTACAAGTCAAGAACATGTCCGATCTGAACCAGAAAAATACAGCAGGAAGACACGCGAGCACAAAGTAATGTCAGAGAAACGCAAGGAAGGAACAAGAAGTCAATTCAAGTAAAACACATTAGGTCGGCTCGCAAAATGTGATGCAAACGGTTATCAATATTTACAAAGAATATTGTTCGCTTCCATAAATATCTAAAACGCCAGTAATGCTTGTCTTTCTTATGTGCCTGTTCGCTATGCACTTAAGACCTACTTGAGGCTTAGTGACCTGTCTTTCAATGCCAATATATGACGCATCAAACGCGAACTTTCAGTATCTTGTCGCGCACATTCTAGTGAAATATGTTGAAAGACCTCATCTGCCTGGCCATATGCACCTTGCTCCCTATAAGCATGGCAAGTTTTTTGCGGAACGCGTTTTGTGGCAGCTGAACCACGAACGATGAAATAGTCTTTCAAAAGATATCCTGGATAATAAAATCAACGTGATGGTCAGTGTAAAATTATTCTGAAAATGGCGATTTTAGACTAAGCCGCGTCTGTCTTCAACCAAGAGCTGAACTCTTTCATAATATATGGCGTAATTTTTAGTACGATTGAGGAAGTGCCAGCGTTACAGTGTTCATAACACTTGCAGTACGAAGTCATAAGTTTCAACATTACTATAGGTAATATTGCAGTAGTAAAGTTCATTCATCAATATTACACGCTTTCGCACGTGAGGTTCGTTAACAGCTTTACTCACCAAATTCCTGCTCTGCGTACTGCTACTGACATTACAACGACATAATAATGCTGCCTGATAGTCAATATTTCTTGCATGGTGTGCTTCTTGCTTCTGAATCATAGTCTACAATTATACATAAGCATTATGATAAATTTACTAAATCGTGCGCTCTTTCGCATATCGTCTGGGACTGAGCAAACTAGAAAGAGAGAGAGAAATTAAGGAGAGGAAAGGCAGGGAGGTCGACCACACGAGCGTCCGGTTTGCTACCCTACACTGGAGGAACGGAAAACGTTAAGCAGAAACCGGAAAAAATGATTTGCATGAAGTTCTCAAAGTGCGTTACATGTGCGACATGGCCCTTTCTCTCAAATCGGCAGCATTCTTTGGACTCATTGGGCGAGCATGGCGTGCTGTTCCAAAGCAAGATTACTTTCGCGAGTTGTTGCACGAGTACTCGCGACAAAGAGTGCGCGCCCATTCAGAATATATCTGCGAGTGACAGATATTAACGTATAGAAAGTAACCATTATCCGATGTTTACACCGCGCAGTGTTGCTAATAAAAGATTTCTGGTCAAAATAAAGTGAGCACTCGCCTAAAGTTGAATGCAAGCAAACGTTATCACACGTAGACACTTTGAGTCACACCTGCGAAGACGTTAATCGCACCTGCGCATCAATGTGTGCCTTCCTGAATAAAGAACTAGTTGTAAGCGAGTCCCCGACCTGAAGTCATCCTTATCTTTGTTCCTTTAATGCTCTTCTTTCCTGGTCAGGAGCATGAGAAGGCATAGGTTGAGACTCTGAAGCGGCAGTACCAGATCATCCCTACGACCTTGCAGCAGTTGATTAGTGAGCTCACCATACACGGGCCCAAATCATAAGTGCGTGCGACATCGTATACCTTCCCCGTTCAGTTGTGTTAATTAAGCAGTTTAAAGAATACACTATATGCGGGAAGACGGGTTCGGTGACCACACGTGTCCAACTGCCGACGACATCAACTGCCAGCAGGCCAGCTGGCGCCAGCGTAAAGTTCTATATACTCCTTTCCGGCAATGTGATCCAACAGACTTTCTGCAGACAAACCTACTCGTGCAGCACTACTCAACCGCTTCTGATTTCCCTGAGCGCCGTGTATTGCTTGGCATCTTGTTCGACTGCTCCTGTGCTCCGTGACTCACAACCTGCGCATAGTCACTTCGCCACTCCGAAAGGCAAAAAAAAAAAGGTTCATCTTAACATATATCCAGTCAGTGACTGCTTTTTCTTAATTATTTTGTTCGCCTTGCCTATTCTTTAAATGTGAAGCTTTTCTTTGCGAACCTCGCAGGGTTTCGTTACCGTGGTTGCTGCGGCCTGGCTTTTCTCTTGCCCGATAGGCCAACAAATAACAACTTGCACGACCACCAGATCGCGGTCTCCTTCGCGCATCCGCAGCAGCAGCGGCGGCGCCATTGCATTAGCCTCTCTACAATACCTGAACAAAGCATGCCACGTCACTTTGTGCGGACATTCAATAAAGACAAACTCGTGTTTCGACTCTCTATGCAGTCACACAAAGCCTCGCTATATATAGATTCCAACTCGTCCGATCTGCTGAGACTGCTGTAAGATGCGTTATTTGTTTGGACATTCTTCAAAGCTAAGCTTTCAGCTTCAAAGCTTTATTTCCATGTTCGTTTATGTTGAAGAGAGCGTCTTCCTAGGCGAGTTACCGCCCCTTTTCCATTTCGGTTATGCATGTTTGTAGCCTCTGGATTGTTTCGTGAGCCGATCCCGAACATTAGTGCCGTCCAAAAATGTCACAGAACTGATGATCATGATGATGATGATGAACCATATAATTTATTCCAAGAGCCACGCTGATAATTAGGATAGTGATGATTATTAATATGCTCCCGATAATGATGGCTATGGTGATGATTGTGATGATGATGACAATGATGACGGTGATGACGATCATGGTTATGACTACGATGATGATGAATGACGATGAAAAGTTGTAAGGCGATTCAACCTCTACTCTCACAATGAATTATACTGTTTCATACACCTCATTATCTACCCTAACTAGCCCAGGAAAACGTTGCCTTGCATCGACTTTAACTATGCTTTCAATGGCCTTCTAACGTATTTTTTTTTTAACTCTCAATAAGTGAATTGAAGCTGTTGAGACAACATACTGATAGCTTCATAAAAGCATTTGCTTTATTTAGCGCTCCGATTGTGTACATTCATTAATAAGCATGTGCGTCCGCGCGTGCGCGCACCACGTGATAAGCTAACCACTAAACTATTCTTGCGCCCCGTTTTGGCTCTTAGCAATAAACACGCACACAAACGGGCTCGTCGCGTCAGCCAGGTCGAGGTCGCCCGAGAAAGGCGTCACACGCACTCGACAAACGCGCTCTGCCGCGTTACAGCGTCTATATAAAACGGGTCACAAATGAAACGAATCGCTCAAAGGTCGCTAACATAAGACAAATTGCGGAGCGTTCATTCGGACTTCGAATCACCGACGAGCGACACCAAGGTCCGGTGCTGTACACAAGGACGCGCAATCAGCATCTTTACCGCACGCCGCCTCGCACTAATTCGTCTGGAAGGTTCGGCACGCTTCTTGCGGTCTGCTTCAGCCTTACGACTCGTCTGACACGACAAGGTTGCTTGCTCGACCTTTTTTTTTTTTTTCTTGTCACGAGGAAGCGGGAGACCGACTCGCAGAGCAGGGATTAAAAGAGAAAAAAAAAAGTCCGAGTGCGCCTGAAGGTCGCGCTAAGGGACCTAGATGTTCTGCTTCAGACGAAGCGGCGAAAACATGCGATGCCACCGCCCTTGAATAACGTTCGCTGCTTTGTGGCAAAAAAAAAAAAAAAAGCGCGAGCAACCCTCACGGTATGCGGACACAACGACAGGCTCCTGAACTAGAAAAGTACGCACCATTCGCAATTTAAAGCAAATAAACGTCTGCTTTTGCCTGGTCTACTACCTCTACAGGTTGAATCGCTTTAGCGAGCAATGACTTGTTCTTGAATAAACATGCTTAAGATTACAATGCGGCGAAAGAATACAGAGCAAGGATTGCCACTGAAAGGCAGAGCAAAAGTCACTGTCCCCGAAAGCACTGCTAAAGTAGCTTTTCTTGTTGTTGTTTTTACTTCTGTGTTTTTAAGCAAATTTTTTGTTGATTACTCTCCTGGTTTTGGTGTGGCCGCTGCCATTGCTGTCTGCTGCTGGATCGGTCAGTGTCTACAGGTGGATATAGTCGGTTATATTCAGGGTGTCTTTTTTAGTAGCCCAAAATATTTAAATATGGCCCTTGGCCGATAGCACAGTTCTAATCCTTGATCTAAATCATTCGGTATCGAGGCAGCCATAATTTCCGCCAGAAATCAAAATGCTTAATTGAATAATTGACATAATTACACTTATTATCTGTTTCATTACTTACTTTATGGCACTCATTTCTTTCTACGAATTGAAGCTGGTGAGTATGCAAGACAGAACGAATTTCCGGACTGTATACCCCAGTTTCAGGATGTGCATTTTCAAAGTGTCCAACAAACTGTATTGGCGTTCCCGTTACTTTCGTGCTTCAATGCCTAAAACAGCGTTTTCTTAAACAAGCAAGTGGAACAACAGTGCATTTTTACCGCAAGTGTGACTGCGCATATCTCTAAACCTGTGCCATCCTCAGAATTACTTCTGAGTCAATATGCCTTGCATATTCACTAGCTACAAATCGTAGATTTAATTGTGTCCCGTAAAGTAAATAATCATAAAGTTAATTAGGGTATTTATTTTAATTATTCAATAACGCATTTCGATTTTTGGTAGAAGTAATGGCCGCCTCCTCGAGTAATTTAGATCAAGTGTTCAATTTGTGCTATCTGTCACAAGTAAATATGAAATTTTGGTGCAGCTAAAGGAAACACCCTGTATTTATCAAAAGATTATATTGAACTGATCGCTAGTGCTAGCAAACGGGTTTATGTAACACCTGTATGACACGCTGACCGACCAAGTAATCCGAGTAGCGCCACCTCTGTACTGCGTAATCCAAGATATAAATTCCTACATAAAACCTGAACACACGATGTCGGCGCACAGGTGCACCTCTAAAGCACGCCAACCTGGCACTGCAACAGCAGATTATAAATAATCGGATTCTTTCAAATACTTGATTTTTTTTTTACTTAGCCATTCGCTTGTTTAGTTCCCAAAATACTCAACACGAACTTCCTGCAAACCAGGACGACCACAAAATGAGAGGGACACACACAGAAGCGCTTGTGTGTGTCCCTCTCATGTTGTGGTCGTCCTGGTTTGCGCTGTTCCCTTTTACTGGACATTTACCAACTCGCCGTGCAGAAGTTTTACTGACAAACTTCCTCTTTCCCAGCATCACACTTCACACGTGCAAACACCAGGTAAGCAAGTAACTTTAACTTAATATTCCTTATTGGAGCAATGTGTACGCTGAAGTAATATTAGAGTTATTTGGCGCTGTAATTTGGAACACTGTGCCTGTGAAAAAAAATGTCACGAGAAATTTTGACCTTGCACAGTAAACGCTTCTACTTGTATAGTTAAGTGTAATAACTTTTCTTTCATAAACGAACACTTGTACATGTAAGCAGTGTTATTAATCGTTGAGCAAATATGTACGTGGTTCGCCTATACCTATGCATTTTCTGTGTTGGACCAGGAACTAGCCACATATTGGCCCTACTGTTCTGTGTGCATTTCATGAATATATTTATATAAAGATAATTTCTGATTGATTGATTGATTGATTGATTGATTGATTGATTGATTGATTGATTGATTGATTGATTGATTGATTGATTGATTGATTGATTGATTCGATATATGCCACTGGGCGTGTGTCTATTCTTGGTCAATACTCCCTAATTTCTGTGTGCCAATGTGACAAAAGAGGAACCGAAACCTTAAATGCAGCTACGTATGTGTCTTGCTTCTCTGTGGGTACACCCGCCTTCACCACTCTTTTCTCGACAGGAGAGGGCGAAGCAGAAGAGAGGAAATGCGGGGAACTTAACCAGGCGCCCGTCCAGTTTGCTGCGCACTTTAAGTGAGCTGTGCTGTGCGCACAGCTATATGCATTGGATCCACACACACACACACACACACACACACACACACACACACACACACACACACACACACACACACACACACACACACACACACACACACACACACACACACACACACACGCACGCACATGCACACGCACACGCACACACACGCACGCCTATATATTCATATATATGCTGTGAAGACAACAGTCGTGGCCGGAAGCAAGGCATCATCATGTACACAAAGAAACAAAAGAGGGCAGTAATATTGCTTCCTTTATTATCTTAAAGCGCGTACTAGCATTCAACCCTGGGCCTTCCAGTAACACTAAACTTGAGAAGCGTTTCAAGTGTGCCACAGTTTGTGAGCGCGACAATAGAGGCGCAACGGGTGCCCTAAACGATAGCCGAGGCTTCTCTCGATTACGCGCCTGTGCACCTAGCCCCTATAGTTTAACGCGGCAACGTAATAATCCTATGCGGCGCTGGCTTCGGGTCTCGCTCGCCGTCTTCGAGGGGGCGCGACTTTCCGGTTGGCAAGCTTCACTGCTGCCTTCGTCGGCCTAAACCGGCCCAACACGGGCTGTCCAATTAGGCCAATAAGCGCGCGAGCCCGCATGCACGTACCCGCGCGCAGGTCAACCGGTCTCCCTCGCGGCGAACGTTACGAACGTCGGCGAGCGCCAAAACACACCACGTGCCGCCGGTGCGACGGCAGCGCGAAAAAGAAGAGATGCCGCCGATGCTCGCTTGTTGCGCCTGCTTTTGCCAGGAGCCCAATTTTCCCCCACTTTCACTGAGCGGATCGCCTGACGCCCTGCGCGCTATTTCACGACTCGCGCGGCTGTCCCACGACTTCCGCGTTCGATATCACCGCTCTGAGGAGCGCTGGAAGGCGGAGCCGGACATGCGGACATGGCCATGGGGATCGACATGGCATGAACGCGCGTGGTTGAGCTGTCTCCTTTTCGTGTAACCCAACGCTCCTAATGTAATGTCCCAAAACGAATTCCTTAGAGCATCAAGGTAATGTGGTGTCATTTTGGCTATCGTTACAGTTTTACGGAGAATCAGGCGCAGTGACACAGTGGCTATACGGCACAAGGTCGCGGTTTCGTTTCACGACCGCGGCAGCAATATTTTGATGGAGACGGAATGGAAAAAAGGTCCGTGTACATATATTTGCGGGCACGTTTAGGAACTCCAGCTCATCAGAAGGATTCTAGAACCGTCCGCTAATGCGATGGGGCTTTAGGACGTTAAAGCTGATCACTCACTCAATCATTCAAACAATAAATCAATCAATCAAAAACTCCATGAATCCTTAACCGTTTGAAGACCCATGAGCAACATGAGCACCCCTCAAGGATTTAGAACCTTCTCGTGCCATACACCAGTTCGAGGTTGCCTCTATCGAGTGGCGGAGCAAACGACGTCTAAAGTCGGACGAGCATCCTGACGCCCACGTACTGGCAGTTAAAGCGCATCCGGAGTGGAGGTTACCCGTGTGTGCTTAAGAGATTAGGGAAAACATATTTACTCCATGATCAGTTTACACCGGTGCAGGTTGGAGGAAAAGCGCCGCTAACTGTATCACCAGGACGTCAATACGCACCTGCTGCATAATTGCGTCAACGAAGCAAAGCTCCCATTAGTAAGCTCATTCGCGTACACTGGTGATGAATTTAGCTGTATTTTTCTCGCCGTTTAAAGACTATTGCGACAACAGCGTATTGTGTATTTGATGCATATTGTGACAAGAGACAACCTGCCTGCTTCTGCTGTTCATGGTAGTGCGTTCGCACCAGCAGAACAGTCATTGTCTTTGTCACTCGGGTTAATATATGGCACGCACGAAATATGGCATGCCGAATACAGATCAAAGGCTATCCGTATAAATATGCTGCTCTGCGTATGCAGCTATCGCAGCAAAATCCATATCGCGGCCTTAGTACGCCTTCAGACAAAGACCCACTCGACACCCTGAATAGATCAATGGACCAGCTGCCTAATAGGCCACTGGTACCAGCTGAGAGTAAGCCTGGTAGACTAACCTCAGTCGAAATATTTTGCTGGGAGATTGACTGGGAACTCTTAACCACCAAGGAATGCTGAGTCGTCTAGGCAGTGGCTGAGAGCAAACTGTCCAAGCGCAAAGGCCCTATTCAACAAGTCGGAAGCACACACACACAGCTAAAGAATGCCACACAACTTGGGGTTGTGTTGTCGCCCGTACTTTTCGAACACTTGTTGCTCGAACATGCTGGGCACCAGCGGCTGACCGCGAGGAGAACTTAAACGCCTGCTGACCCTGTCAGTTCTTATCGCTGAGTAGCAATCCACCTTGACGAGTGTCCCTCATACCTCACGATTAAAATTTCCTTCTTTGGTGATAACTCGAGGAAAGACCAGAATTCTTGTGCACAAATGGTCGGCGCCTCAAACAAGGTTTATCAGTGAGGGACAATTGCTCACTAATATTTATTCAGAACTTATACGGGTGGAAGCGTTGCAGTTTAGCATTTCTCGCGAGTGTTTTGCTGATGTCCGGAGAAAGGGCAAATTCCAACTATCGTTTTAATCTAAGCTGTTTTTCGTGTCAATAAATTATCCTCAGTCGACCGGCTTTATCAGCGCGGATGAGGTACAATGATTCGTCTCGCGATGTGCCTGCAGAAGGGGATCGTAAACAGCACTTTTTTTACGACCGCATTAATCTGCACAACTTAGTTCGTTTTTTGCTCGGAACGACTGCGTGTAGCGGTTAGAGATTCCGAGAGACTTGCGCAACTTCCGATAAAGACGTCCCCTTGTCTATCGTCTCTTTAAAGTACCCCGTATTTTGCAGTACGTAAACAAATAGTACCGAGCATTTGAATGAACCGCGATAACATTGCGAAGGTCGTAATTACAGAATACCCAAGGCTATATATATATATATATATATATATATGTGTGTGTGTGTGTGTGTGTGTGTGTGTGTGTGTGTGTGTGTGTGTGTGTGTGTGTGTGTGTGTGTGTGTGTGCGTGTGCGTGTGTGTGCGTGCGTGTGTGTGCGTGCGTGTGTGTGCGTGTGCGTGTGCGCGCGTGTGCGTGTGCGTGTGCGTGTGCGTGTGTGTGTGCGTGTGTGTGTGCGTGTGTGTGTGCGTGTGTGTGCGTGTGTGTGCGTGCGAATGAATGAATGGTATTGCCTTAGCTCGCTTCGAAATGCACAAGCGAATCGCGGTGTAAACGCACTCTAGCGCATCGCTCTTCTCCGCAGCTTAGAATTACAGAATTATGTAAAGAATCGAAAAGACAGCGGGCGAAGGACAACGGTGAGGGCAAGGAGGAGGTAGAAGTCGCTAGAAAGTAAAATGGACTTTATACCATCTCAGTGCAGTTTCCTACAAAACACAATACTGGATTCTTTTTTCTTTCTCCGCAAACATCGCAATGGCGTGGAATTTCGGCCTCCGTAGCTGCGACCTCTTGGCACTGAGTGCAGCTAGTGGCGAGCGTGTGTACAAACAACAAACGAAAGCATCCAAGACGGACGCCCACTTTTCTTATTTCGCGTGCCACCCTCACGGCCTCACCACGGAGACGGGCCGCTATGTGGCGAGAGGGTAGGCAGCGCTTTGTCTAACCGGGACCGCTCTCTCCCAGCCTGACATCGGTCGCGTGCCACAGTCGTCCCAGATCAACAGGAAAGCACACACCTTTTAACTCCTGTCCGCGCTGCTGCTACATGGGAGTGGCAGATGGGAGACGACGCGCGTAATACGCTATCGCCCCCACAGCGGCAGCCTCAGTAAGTAGCTCGCTAAGCAACGAACCCAGAGTGTCTCCGCGGTCTCCGGGGAACGCGCGGAATCTGGGCCAACGGGGAAGTCAGCGGCCACCGCGGCAAGCGACAACGCCTCGCTCACCTACCTAACCCTCCCGCCCCCCTTCAGAAACCTCTGTGTGCCTCGCACGTAACGAGAGAACGCTTGCAGCGCAAAACAGGCACGCGACGAGAGACTCGAGGCTATTGTGAAAACGACGCATCTGTAACTCACTGAGTTGCGAAAAGAAAAGCAAGAAAAGAAAAACGCCAAATATAAGCATCGAGAGGCTGTAAAGAGAAAACAAGGTAAGGTCAAAAGGAACTCGCAACAGCGTCGAGAATAAAAACGCAGTGGCTGTGCTAAATTCAGTCTCGTTACTTTCAAAGCAACCAACTCTTAGCAGAGAGAGGTACTGAAATACATGACTGCTACGATCGACGGCAGAGACGCAACGAGTAGGACGGCAAGTATTTCTATTGAGCACGTAGCATGTGACGCAATTATGTGACATTGTCAAAGATCAGGTGTGCGAATCGCGCAGTAGAGGCCCAAGTCTGTAGAACGGTTTAGTTAGATCAGGCATTTAGAAGCGCATGGCGGCAAAATGAGGAAAACTCTCACCAACTCCCTCACAAAGTACATATTTAGCTTAGGTTTTACCTAGACGCAAGTGTCGCAATGACAAGGGCCCTCTCGGGCTCGCAGACTCACTCAGACTCTCTAAACGGAGACTCAGGCAGACTCACTCGGTCTCACGGAATAGATGCCGAAATCACCGACTGACTCCCACGCACGAAATTAGGCGCTCAGACCCACGAGTTTCAGGCTCACATGAGTATTGTTCTTATTTAGAGTCAGATCTATGTGTAATGGCGCCACAGTACAGAAGGGCGGTTTGCATTGTTCTGCAAAAGGCGTGTGTGTGCGTGTGTGCGTGCGTGCGTGTGTGTGTGTGTGTGTGTGTGTGTGTGTGTGTGTGTGTGTGTGTGTGTGTGTGTGTGTGTGTGTGTGTGTGTGTGTGTGTGTGTGCGTGTGTGTGTGTGTGTGTGTGTGTGTGTGTGTGTGTGCGTGCGCGCGCGTGCGTTGCGTGTGTGTGCGTGTGTGTGTGTGTGTGTGTGTGTGTGTGTGTGTGTGTGTGTGTGTGTGTGTGTGTGTGTGTGTGTGTGGGTGTGTGTGTGTGTGTGTGTGTGTGTGTGTGTGCGTGCGTGCGCGCGTGCGTGCGTGCGTGCGTTGCGTGTGTGTGTGTGTGTGTGTGTGTGTGTGTGTGTGTGTGTGTGTGTGTGTGTGTGTGTGTGTGTGTGTGTGTGTGTGTGTGTGTGTGCGTGTGTGTGTGTGCGGCCATATGTGTACTGGAATCCATTCTTGTGAACTGGCTTTCTGCGCTTCATATGTACATATCGACGTAAACATTCTTTACATCCATTCGTTCTGGAATGTTCTTCCTCCTTTCTGCTATTTCCTTCTTCCTTACTCTTTTTTTTTTTCACCTGTCCTTTCCAAAAGCGGGTTCCTTTGTTCTCCCGAATCTATTTTACTGCGGTAGCAGAATTTAGTGCTAGAAACTGGGTTTTTTGCCTTGTGCGTCCGTCTGTCAATTCCGCTACGCTGACGACGATCGTTGTCGCCAGCGACGTCATTTTGTCATCGTCAAGCGACCTCGGCGTCTCCAGCTTCACTACAATTTGATGGTGAAGAAAAAAAAAAAACGTCTGCGCACGTGTTTCGTATAGCAGGCCAGAACAATCAATACTGTATTTGACAAGAATTACATCATCTGCATCGAGTGAAAGCTGTTCTTGACAAGACGGCAGCGTGCCGGCGTGGAATTCTTCGTCGTCATGCTAATGAAAACAGCGTCGACGGCACAAAATAGGCATACATACATAAAGATTATTATTATTATAATGATGAGCCTCAAACATGGCACATGTCCAGTAAGGAGGATACGCCAGGAATCAGGAGGCTGGCGGAAAACATCGTCGAAAACATCGATGGCGTCACTGCCTACAACATCACAACGGCAATGTGACATAGTTTGTTACATAGTAGCGCACAGAATTCAGAGCTGCGAAGTGCCCGATATAGCAGAGCAACAAACGCACAGAAAAAAACAAATTTTTCTCGAATTTTGTAGCGGCAATTTGATCGCGAAATCAGTTATAGAAGAATGTTTGC
This sequence comes from Dermacentor variabilis, assembly GCF_050947875.1. NCBI lineage: Eukaryota > Metazoa > Arthropoda > Arachnida > Ixodida > Ixodidae > Dermacentor > Dermacentor variabilis. Next base: position 109,107,396 of record NC_134572.1, read on the forward strand.
CCTCGGAGATAATTCCTTGCTAGGACTTTTAAAACAACCCATCATGCTTAAAACAGCAACTCCCATCTTCACCGGCAGCTTAAGCATTAACTTATACGAACACCGAATTTCGAAAATGACGTAAGGAAATTTCAAATGCGATGTAAAATTAAATGCCACCCTCCTGAGGACTCGGGCATGTTGGTGATTTGATGTTGTTCTGCTTAATGATAGAAAGAGAGAATGTGACTGTTTCGAACGACTTCTCGAAGCTAATCGCAATGACCAAAGCGTGACCTTACCATGATGACACACGAAAGAAGCAAAAATAGACACGATGCAGTAAGACTGCCTGGAACACGTATTTTCACACAATAAAAAGTCGAACTGCCTTGCAAGTGAGTCATAATCATTTGGCCTAAGAAATGATAAACATGGGTGTCATAAAGCTACACATCTCAATTAGATAAATCTAGTTTACTTGCGGAAAATTTGAAAGGGCAGTCTCTTTGCGTGTATTTTAACTTCACAAAATGCTTCGCTAACCGTGCGGATGGTAAGTTGTGTGCATCACAAAGGGGAAAAAGAAAAACTCAAATTGTTTATCTAAGCAACGTTCGGTCCTATTTGTCTGATATATCATATGGACGGAAAGAGCTTTATTGTAAATCCGGCAGAGTTTAACGACCCAAGCTCAGCTCTCCCATAAGGAAACTTCGAGGCCTTCCCTACCCCCCCCCCCCTCGCTCACTTTCCAACCAACAGCACTATGACGACTGCCTTCTTGGCCGTCCTCCCGCATGGGCAGTCACTATTACTTCAGGAAAAGTATGCAAGCAGTAAAAACACTGCGTTCTTTAGTGTGGGAGATTGCTGCTGTCCCTGCAAATGATTTCAGATTCGAAAGAATCGAACTCTGCTGTCTTTTTTCCTCTACTTCTCTTTTCTTTTTTTTCTTTTTTTTTGTCTAGATTTCCACTGCTAAGAATATTGAATTTCTTGCTTCCTCAGTCATAAATACCCGGCGGCAGACACCGTTATTTTACGTCTACGTCTACCTTTCGGTCACGTCAAGCTGCCCATAGGGACCGCATTACACAACTGGCGTGGCACCATGCCATGCCCTTCCTTAAGATAAGATATATCAGGCACCTATATGCGTGTTGCACGTTTGGCGCTCGTTATTTAAGAATTACATATAGCGTTATTTGTAGCGCTAGATATTTATTTGACATACACATGCCTCAAAATGTCCGTTACCGTAACGTTTTCCTATTTATATTATTTTATTTATTTATTTATTTATTTATTTATTTATTTATTTATTGAGTACCTGCTTCGTCATTCATGCATTAGAGCAGGGAGGGTACAATTCATATAAACAAACACTCAAAATTACATTCTTAAAGCATGGAAGAAAACCTCATTTGAACAAATACAGACAGTGTCAGGTGGTAGAGTATTCCAATCTCTTATAGTACGAACAAAGAAATAGTAGCGGAAAGCGTCACTTTTAAAAGGAATTTAACGTATTTTTAATTTGTGATCTCGCCTTGTAGAAACATATGTGGGCGGCGGAAAATACAATTTACTGGCTATCCCCGTCTTAGAGTACTTTAAGTTATGAAGAAATCTTAATCTGAGATTTCGAAGACGGTGGTCAAGAAGATGCAATTTAATGCTTTTTTGCTTTTTGTCATGCTAAGCATCCTGTCATAATTGCCAAGGACAAACCGAACTGCCCTGTTCTGCTCTTTTTCTCGTTTATCTACAAGTTCTGTAGTATATGGACCCCAGCAAAAACACACATACTGCAGTGTACTGCGGAAATGTGTGAAATACAGCTGCTCCCTCAGTTCCTGTGGCAAACTACTAAAGTTATGTTTCAAGAAACCCAATGCTTAGACAGCCTTGTTCCTAACATGAGTAACATGACTGTTCCCCCTTAGATCAGCACAAAAAAGTACACCTAAATATTTATATTCAGTCACTTGTTCAAGAGTAGCCTTATTTATAGTGTAATGATTGCTGTCGTATGAACGCTTCCTGGTAAAGGTGACGTGGACACTCTTTTTCACATTCAGCGACACTTTTCATTTTTCACACCATGTGGCAATCGAATCCAAATCATGTTGTAGTGCTTGTTGGTCAGATTCGCTGTTGATGACCCTATATACTATACAGTCATCTGCAAATATTCTAAATGATGATGTAATGCCCAAAGTGATGTCATTAATGAACAACAAAAATAAAAGTGGACCTAAAACTGATCTATGCGGTGCACCAGAAGTCACAGGAACATATTCAGAGGAACATCCGTTGAGAGCCACAGACATCTGTCTTGAGCGAAGATACTCAGCAATCCATGCGATAACTTTGTCATCCAATTTGTAACGTCGAAGTTTAGCGATCAGTAGACTATGCGCATCGACGTCAAAAGCCTTTTTTGAAATCCAGAAATATGCAGTCAACAATTTGTTTCTTGTCGACTGCTCAGACTGGCTCATGAGTGGATGCAACCAATTGTGTTGTACACAAAAAACCCTGCCAAAAACTATGCTGACTCGGATGAAGAAAGTTATTGTTATCAAAATGAGACAGGATGCAGCTACAGATCACATGTTCCATAACCTTACATACAATGCTAGTTAAGGATATTTGTCTGTAATTCTCAACTCTGTCCCTCTGTCCACTATTATGAATTGGCACCACTCGCGCTAGTTTCCAATCACCAGTAAACACCAGGAATCCTACGTTCGAAGTAAACTGCAGTACTTCAGCTAGCTACATAGAGAACGTCAAAACTGTCAAGAGCTATGTCAACAGGTAGACGTGGAAACATCATTCCTTAGAATAGATACAAGCCTAAAGTAAGTGGTCTATAAGATCACCCAGTTCCTTGTCTATGGAATGAGTAAATTACTTACAGTCCCGGTCAGCTACTAGTAATAGTACACTGACCTTTTATTGACTTATTTTACAATATCTACTTCCCCACCTATGTAAATTATTTGCAGTAGTACTAACAGCAGAAAAAAAGAACAGTTATCAGGATTCGGGAGCTTGCCAACGCTATAATCGTTCTGTTTACAAACATACAAGCCTTCAGCAGCGAGGAAAAAAAAGTGAGCATTAAAGCAAGAATGTGACCATGAACAACAGTGCCCTTTGCTATGCATTCGGCCAGCTAGAGCTGCTTTTATGGCCGTGTCGCATAAACACCGTGTAATCGAGCCAAGTTCTTGGCCCTTAGATGGCAAGGTTGGCTGAGCCGCTAAACGAGATGCTGCAGTCCTTGAAAGTTAACATTTAGTGCATTCCAATAAAAAACTACAGCGTTATTCGCGGCTCCCGGCGTCGACTACGGCTAACGTGGCGAGGGCACGAGGGGCAGGTTTTAATGTTCACGCTACATTTAAGAATTTGCTTTTTGCAGTCATAGTTTGCGACGATACATTTCATTCTTCTTTTATTTTCTCCTTTTCCTTTTTTTCGCCTTTCGTCCCTCGTTGGGACGACGCCGCATCGTCGTTATCACCAGGATTACCTACAGCGCGCAACGGTTGATCAGAAAAATAGAATGGCAAACAGGATGAGTCGCTCCAGAATACAGGATCTGCATAGTTAAAAGAGTTTCCAGAGTGCGCCGGCATTAGTAGCACTTTAGTTTTCTCGCGATGTTTTGGGTTATCCAAATTACTTCATCAGTGCACCTGCATACATTATGCAGATTTCGTTTGTGCACTTGAACGTACCAGTATACCACGATTAGCTTGTATAATAGGTGCGCGTGCATAGAGTACACCATGGCAACGGTAACCTTGCGAGCCCCGATTTTTTATGCTACATAATTTCGCTCATTCAACGTAATTTCCAACGACAAACAAATATCTAGACATTCCTGTCGAAATCAACGGCTAACGAAGCTAAGCGTTACAATGCTACGAAATAATTAATTTATGATACCAAAGCGTGCGCGTGAAGTCCTCTTCTTGGGAATGAGAATGTTTTGCCATAATTCCGATGTCTGTTACTATGAGGGAGGCCGCGCTGCATCTTTCATTTCTGTTCTTCTCCACCTTCTTTTCTTCTCGACCCTCTGCACCTTGTTGACACAAGAAACGCCCATCGTCTACCGCAGAAATTTACCGCAGTAAATGCTTTCGCTATCGTTACCCGATAGCGATTCACGTGGCAACCTGTGGGATATTGAACATAAGCATAAATAGAAACAAATTGCACTTCGAGAACGACTTGCATGAGTTTCACGGAACACAAGCTGCTCTTTTTGCTATTCTCGTCAAAACTGTCCCATCTAGGCACACCGGAGACGCTAATAAATTTCCCCGGAGATTTTAAACAGCCTGCGACGAAGAGAGACGGTTTGCCCACGCAGAGGACGCCGTCTTCAGTGAACCACGCCAGCCAAGCGCACGCGAAGCGGTGCATACGAGTCTCGAGGCACGATACGATTAAAAAAAAATAAGAAAAAAGAGAGAAAGGATCGCGTTTATCGCTTTTCAGAGATGTCAGCATACACAGCAAGACACCGGGAGCGGCTGTCGTCATGCCGACCGGTTTTATTTTGTAGAGCGCAAGCTTGAATACGAACGAGCCCCACTTCGAGAGGTTAACCGTCTTCTGTTGCCGGCTTCAAAGAGCGACGCTGACAACGCGGTGCGACTCTCTCGACACAGTGACGCTTTCAAGCGCAGGGAGCGGTGGTCCGCGGTGGTCTGCAAAACGAGGCGAGGCGGGCAGGATTCGCAGAGGTGTAAGCGAGCCCGCCTTGCAAGGATGTTGCAACCCAAAATCGTCCAAGCAGTCGTATCGCGAGCAAAACCCGTTCTCCCGACTCGGTGCCGAAAGAAGAAAAATAATGAAAGTATGAGCGTCACCGTTGCAGCCCGGCCGCCCTGTCTTTTTTTCCGTCCCTCCTTACAGAGTTACGGCAGAGGTAAGCATGCTGCCGAGTGCAGGTAATGGGACCCCACTTAGTTAAAATATAAAGTCAGTAATTTGAATAAACGTAAGCTTAATAGAACGAGCCTTTACCACATAAAAACTTACTCATGCATGGCACGCTACAAGGGTAACTAAATAAGGATCCTCACGGCAATAAACGAGTACATAGTTTTTTTGGGTTGGGGATGGTGCAATTTCTGTAGTTTCCACATTTACAGCATCGAAATCAGTTCTAGACACGTGGCACGAAGCTTTTAATGGTCCTGCTTTACCAGCCCTTTAGTGTTGGCACAGCGCTTGCGAATAGAATACCGACGGGCGATCTTGCCTTCTTTAATAGAATCATTCATTAAAATTTGAAACTTAAGATGTGGCGAGTACTGCAATTCATTAGACTATTACACAAACATATGCGATGAATACATTTACATACATGCTGCATGTCCGCTCGCAGCAATAGTGAAAAGGTCGAGCATATTTACAGCGAAGCTGTATATGGCTAGGGTTCCATGCATTTTGGTACTACGTGAACAAAAGCTGTCATCATCAATGTATATATATATATATATATATATATATATATATATATAGAGAGAGAGAGAGAGAGAGAGAGAGAGAGAACAGCATGTCGAAAATTGTCATCGTCAATGGCTCATACACCCGTAAGCAAACAAAAAAAGCAATGATTTATAGTACTGTAAGGTTCATGTCTACTCATTTTGCGTGAATTTGCTGCGATGACACTGCCCCTGTTGTCGGCGTCGGCTATTTCAATGTGGGTGTGTTGGTATCGAAAAGGGAGCGGTTTACGCGTTCCATGTTGCAGACATATCCCTTGCGATGCCACACCCATCCGGCCCAACCGACCACCCAGCGGCGTACGTGCGTCGATTTGACATTATCAAAGAATGTGCTTGCAGTAATGACGACCACTGATCATTACAATAAATTAGTTCGTACCTTTGTTCAAAATTGTGTCCCCTCCATATCGCGCGCTAAGCAGCTTGGCTGGTCAACCACCTTCCTAGAATGGAATGGCTCATGATTTTGTCATTCCGACAGTATTCATTTCTGACTGTACTCACGTTATGCATCTCATATATTCGGTGCACTTGACAAATACATTGCCATAAGCCGCAGCTGCTCAAACTGATGTGTGCAACGCATGCTATACGGTCCACGAAAGTGCCCGCTACGATATGTGTATTCCTTTTAGAATACTGTCGCGCTCAGCATGGCCTAAAACGGACCGACAGCAATTGGAACACACACTGTCTGTGTTACGGGGAACAGAAGAACTCGCTGAAGTATGCGGAATCCTAAATAGGGAAATACTTCGGGGAAGCAGCACGCGCGCACTCGGCTCGAAAGTCAGGGTTAACCCCAGCTACCTCCTTAAGGGAGCGCAGTGCATGTTCTTCGTAAGAACAACACAAACGTTCGTGAACTTTCCCACAAACTCGTAACGCACACACCCACCGACGGCGCACTGGCTCGCGACGTCCTCGAACGTCTTGCAAACGCACACGTGTGATAACATGCACAAGGGCGCCACGCTTGCCTTTCACCACTGTAGACGTTCTCGCAACAACGCAGCCGCCTTCGTGTTTACGATTCTCTCACGACATAAACTAAAGAGAGAGAGAGAGAGAGAGAGAGACCAGTAAGGAAGATCCGCGCACTCCTTTCCACCTCAATCGACGCGCGACCATTTTTACCAGGAATCTTGAAGTCGGCGCTACTATCGAGATACCGCCACCCTTCGAGATGTGCGGCGCAGTACAGTGGCGTTCCACGTACCCATTTCCCAAAAAGCCTTCCTGCCGCACATCGGAGCGGAGATGCATTGAACGGCGATGAGCTTTGCCGCAGATTTCGGCCCCGGCTTCTCGGAACTGGTGCTATAGCTACGGGCAAAAATATATGACTCGAGCATAGCGCCCTTTCAATCCTGCAATCTTAAACGTGCGCTAAAGCTGCTAAGATGATTAACGCTAAGTAGTAAGATGATTATTCGCTTCTTTCTTTTTTGTTGTTGTTGTTGCTGCTGCTGTTATTGTCGTTGTTGTTGGATGGGATATTTTTTTTTCACTGGATATTTGGTTATCAACCTTCATCGCACGCTTCGCAACACAATGCACGTCTGGAAAGAATTCGCGTCTTTGTTTCCGTTACCCTGTCCGAATAAACTTTTGGTCGTCGTTCTTAAAACAGCTGGTACTACCTGTGGACCCTGCATGTGGACTGTGACATAAAGTACGGCTCAAGCAAAAGGAGTACAGGCGAGAAACGCATTCCCCAAATTACAGAGTTCGTTTCTAACGATTACGCCGGTGTGTCTACAGTAAGATTTGCTCATTGCCATGTATAGGTTCCAGCGTGCAAGAAATCTCTTCATTTCACCGCTTTCTCAGGTTCGGAGAACGGCGTATTTCTTAACACACTCCAACGATCAAAGCTCTCAGCGCCGGAACCAGCTAGCGCGACGCGGGAGGGCGGGCGACAGAGACGAAAAAAAAAAAAGAACGAAAGTGTGCGCGGTACGGCGAACGACTTCTGCTCGCTACGCGGCAACCGTCGCAAACAAAGCGAAAGCAGAACTGGTGCACCCGGCGTAATTCGCAGCGCAAACTGTTCTCTCTCCGAACTAGCAGCCAGCACAGTGGCAGCAAAACGTTCAAAGGTTGCGGGCCGAAAGCGCGTGCGCGCGGCCCTATTTCGGGAAGTGCCGATGCCACGACCGCTGCTATTTGCAAAAGAAATCTCGTCTTCGCCGCCCTCGCGTGCGCCATCCGCTGATGGAAAAGAGGCGAGTGGCATCGTGTGCGCGACGAAGACGCTGTTAAGGCTCTCCGCTATGTCGTCTGCTAATGGTCTAATTGCCTTAGAAGCAAGCGCATCCGACCTTTTGACTCGTCTGCTCCTGTTTACTTCCATTTCTTTCTTTCTCTCTGTCTCTCTCTCACCGCAGTTCTTCAGTTTCATAAGTGCTCCACAAAGACTGCTTAGCGCGCTACACTTGCCGTGTAGCGAGCGTTCGTCAGTGTGTCGCACTTATCCCGCCAATGTTTGTTATTTCAATTGTCGCGCGCGCTCTCCGACCGGGCGAGAGAGTCAGCGCTTCGACACTACAGCGTCGCGTTGCGCCATTTTGTTCCTACAGCCACGCGAGAAAAAGCCGCTCGTGTTCCAGTGTAGCGCCGCCCTTGCGAGGCAAAAGGAACGTTTCTGGTCGGCACTATATTTCATTACGCCTGCCTTCGGCTCGGGGGCCAAAGCGATTGCAACAGCCGCGCTCGGTATCAGTTACGCGCGCGTCGCGGAGGTTCTTGTTCCGCAGTGACGTCATCCGGCGGCAGCGTTCAGTTCAAACAACGTCGGCGCGCCAATCATAGAAGCAAGCTCACACTTGTACTGGCGCAATGCACCGGTGCATTACACTGTACGTGAAGATCGATACCGCCTATATTTGCAGTATACGCTTCACCGGGCGGCAGCGGTCCGAAGGAGGCCGAGGGTTGAGGGGGATGGCGTTGGGGACATACCGTGAAGGAAGTTCTTCGAAACGCTGCGTTATCCGACTAAATAAACGGGCACGGTTCCCCTTATATTTTGCGTATGTTACTGGGCATTTGTACAAGGAAACTGAGTGAGAACTCGGCCTTCGCTCAGAGTACAGACAATTCAAATTCAAATTTATTCAAAGAAAATACGTAACAAATACAGACACATGAACATGCAGAGTATAATTCACCGTCCGCTAGAGAGATCTCCGGCGCAAGTAAAATTCACTGAAGGAAAGACGATGCCGAAAACAAAGAGACGCAGTTTAACGAGTTAAGTGAGCAGAAGGTGAAATCAAGGTCGAGTTACTAAACATAAACATTTACAATTTTCCTTTGAGCAAGTCCAAAGCAGCAGTTGCTTTTAAAGTTGGATCTAAGGCGATTCTCAAAGAAACAAGAAAAACAAAAGGCGAGTTGACCTGCAGTAATTCACATTATTTCTGAGCAGAAGCAAGTTGTGCTGGGAGGCAAAACGAGTGTACATGGTGTCCCACGTAACTTGAGCCAAGATTTTAAAATGAAAGGCGTGTCGGAAGTGAAATGAACCGAACGAATACTATTTGCACTGGCTATAGACCGTTTCATCGGGCGAGGAGGATAGGGCGCGCGGAGAGCCTTCCCTCCTCTCTGGCTTGGGCGATCCGGCGCAGCGCTGCTTGAAAGTATTGCTGTCGCGTGCTGCGGAACTATTTCGAGATGTTTTAGATCGTACTTTGTGAAATTTACGCCATGTTCCTTCATATAAGGTCGTCAGGGAAGCCTTTCGGTGCATCGGTAACTACTGTAGGCAGAAATATGTCTTGGGGGCGCAAAAATGTGACGCGCATAATCAGCCGCGGTGTACGCGCATTATCAGTCGCGGTGCGTGTATGCGTTGTTTACTATTTTGCTTATATTGATTTTAATTCAACAAAAAAAACAGGCGTCTCTGTATTACCAGCATTAAATGATAAATCAGCTCACTGTCTGATCGATTGGCTTAGGGGGTAAAACATGAAACATAAGAGTGCATGCTCGTGCACGGCCAACCTAAGGCAACCACGAAACATCTGAGCGGCAGGCGCTATCAAATATTTGTGATACACTGGCATCGTTCTCACGCATTTCAAGTCTAGTATGCGTGAAATTACCATATGTATACGCTAGCCTTGCTGCATGAGGCCCATGGCGCTGCTCAACACAGCGATCACTGCGGTTGGTGAGCCAGCACGATACATATATAAGCTGTGTGCTTCGGCATTGCCTTTTTGGCCTGTATACAGCCATAATATATGAGAGGGTAAAAAGAATGCGATGGCTATTCTTGAGCGCAAAATTTCCGTAATACGTGTGAGTGCGTCGTAGAGAACTGAACGACCACAACCGAAAAAAAATTCGGTTATCATCCTCTTTCTCTAAAAAGCAAGAGAAAACGGGCTAACGGCGCACAACGTTTATAAATATATAACCGCTGATGCCGTATGCTTGGACCATGCGCTATGCAGAACAAAGATATCTGTAATCCAGCACCTACTACTGCTTAGGACGCTCGCGCAGTTCATAAACGGTCGCTTTGCTGGACAAGCTTAATTCAGACTGTAAGGTATGCTGCTATTACTAGCCAAAACTATTTTATTCATGGGTGGAAACCACATCCATCCAACCAAGTAGTCACGCAATGCAACCTGCAGCGAACAGTTTGAACGCTTGTCAAAGTATAATAGCACAGCTCCTATCGTAGCAGAACGGTACCCACGCTGCTACCATCGTCGCGTATGTTTCATGGCTCCTAAACCGCAGTTCAGAAATAGAGGATAATACTGCAATAAGGTCACATTAGTGATTGGAACATTCGGAAATGCACAATTGATCTCCGAGGCTGATTGTAGGCTCAAATATGCGCGCGCACATCGCGCTGCGTGTTCCGTCCACCTCAACGCTCAGCAGAAATTCCGGCCATGACGCCTTAAACGACTTCAACACGTCTCACAGAACCGCTTACCACGTAGAAGACGCACGTAATACTAAACAGACCGCACGACCACGAAAACAAACGCCAGAACCTACCGCCGAGCGTATACCTGCCATGCAAAAGATCGCTTTCACCCAAGCCAGTATGGCGCTGCTCATAGGCGGCGCCAGTGCGTTCACAATATGGCGGCGCCTACGAAAAAACGGTCTATAGTAGAGAGGTTTAGCTTGGTCCGGTATTCGGGTAAACGCAGGCGACGTTTCCCCGAATTTACACCCATTTTACCCGGGTGTACATTTTTGGCAGCAACTCGATTAGGCCAGTGCCGAAAATTTATACCACCAGCGAAACAGAATACACTTGGTTAATGCGATATTAGCTGTTTTTGACTGTTCGAGGTCTGCGCCACCAGGTGGCTGCACCATGCAGGCCGCTCGCGTTTACACCTCCGCCCCATCGCCCGAACCGGCGTTTACCCGAATACCGGACAAGCTAAATTTCTCTAGTAACTCATGCAGGTTTTTTCCCCCCATAACTTACTCATTAGTTAATTTAATTACCCAACGTTTTAATTATTGGCTGAGGACCGAAAGTATGATACGCAGATCTGTGGAGCACCTTCCAAAAACCACCGATCCAGTTTCCTGTGCGATACGTCTCACGTAGTCCTTTTTTTTCTTTCCGGGTTGTAAAGAAATCCCGCGATATATGAAAAACGCCACGTGACGGAGCGCTTCCCCAGTGGTATCGTGCCTTCGGTGAGCCAGGTCTGCTGCATCGTGTCTGGCGTCGGGGAAGCAGCAGGGCGTTCTACATCTACTCGGCAGCGCTCGGCCAGCAGCATGCATTTGCGCCGTAATCCGACGGGAGCCGCCGGGCCAGCTGCCTACAACCATCATAACGCCTTGCCGCTTCACCATCGCCAGTTACGATGCAACAGACCTTGTTCACCAAACGCACGCTTGAGAGCAGCACAATACCACTGCGCAAGCGCTCCGTCACGTGGCGTTTTTCATATTTCGCGGGCTTTCTTTGCAGCCCGGAAAAAAATAGGACTACGTGAGATGTATCGTACAGGAAACAACTGGATCGGTGGTTTTTGAAGGTGCTCTACAGATCTGCGTATCATACTCGGGATCCTCAGCCGATATCTAAAAAAATTGCGTAATTAAACTTAATAAATGAGTTATCAGCAGAAAATTGCCTGAGTTACTATAGGCCAGTGCGAATAGTATGCGTTCGGTTCAGTTCACTTCCGACGCGCCTTTCATTTTTAATGTCTTGGCCCATGTTACGTAGAACACCCTGCATAGCTTTTGTACTGTCATAACTATAACTATAACTGTATATATCATCACTGCATGAAGCCGAGACTTTACAAGCATTGGCGCGCAGCAGCACACCTTTAGAGCAGCGGAAGTTTGCCATGACGCTTGTGTATTCAACCCGCGCGTCCCTATGTAGGCTGGCCGTAGGCGCGCAGTCAATGTCGCGCACTTGTGTAACCAGGTCTGTTCCGCCCACTTTTGACTCGCTCCCTCCAAGTACCCGTTCCCTCCTTCGTTTCTCTCCAGATAGTAACCACCGAGGGGCCAGAGCTCGCACCAGTTTGCATTGAATAAGGCATTTTTCACGCAGCCATCTAACCAGGCCTGCGGGCGCTTACGAAATACATTGTTTCATCTAAAAAAGAAAATATCGAAACTAATTCAATTGCTTACTCATAAAACTAATAAAGCATTATCAGGATCATGGGCAGTGGCCTAGGTGGTACGGTATACTGCAGGGCGCTACACGTCTCTGAGGCACGCCTGCGTACTCTGTGCATGTCATATTGTTTCCCCAGCAGATCTATGTGTGCAATGTCCTGACGCAACTCATCAAGTTCTGACGACTTTTTCTTTGTTTGTTTGTTTGTTTGTTTGTTTGTTTGTTTGTTTGTTAGACGTGTATGTAGGAGAAGTTGATATTACGGTGATGCCAGCTACTCCTTATCGCTTAACCAAACAATTCATGTCAGAGATAATAAGCAGATTTGTTTGTTTATAAATGAAATTAAAGTTAACAGGTCTGCTGTGGAACAAAATACGCTGGGAAAAAAGAAACGCCGTTCAGGCGTATAGCTGAATGCGATGCGAATTCGTGCTCTTCATTCTTGCATGGTCGCATCTTCGTCGAACTGTCGGACCATGAATGTAGAAATGATTTCTGCATGAATATAATGTAGGAGAAAAAATAGGCGAGGAGGATACCGCACCACAGGCGGAAATACGAAACTTCCTTCCGATCATATTTATGTATTGCGCCAAAAAGGAAAACAGGTGCAATTGGCTGCGGTCGCCCTTGCCAGTTTTCGTCCTTTGACTTCGTATTGACGTTGAATGTGCAATGACTTCCTCTGTTAAAAATGAGTTCAAGGTTTTTTAAAAAAATTTTGAACGGTGTAGCCGATAGACTGCTTCAGATAAAATGGAGGAAATAGAGTTGCGAAGGCCATGAAAGCATAGGGCGGATACCGGTGGTCTACTAGAGTTACAGAATGAGTGCCAACAGAAGAAAAGTGCAGCCGAGAAACAGCAGAAAATTTGGCAGTGTGATGAAAATAGCAACTTTGCAAGCATAGGCTGGAGTCATTTGACTAAATCCAGGGGTGAGCGTAGATCGCTTTCGTTCTGCAATTGCTATAAATTAGAATAATGATCACGACAACGAAATGTGTGTGTCACAGCGAGAGAGAGAAAAAGAGAGGTGTCCGACAGGACTCTGCTTTGCACGCAACCTCAATGAGCCAAGACAGGGCATCAGTTCTGGGAAGACGGGCTGAGCCTTAAGTGAGGTGCATCCGCCATTACTTCCAAGACGTGTATGAATTCCCACTTTCGGCTGAAAATTCATAGCGCTTGCACTCAAGCCAATTGCATGGCACCTTTTACAAGTGCATCGGTGAGCACCCCTACTTATATCGGCATCATTTGTCATGAGTCACGGCCCCTTATAGCTGCCGGTATACTGAAGACTTTTGCTGCACTACTTGGCGCAGCCGTATGCACAGGCCAATAAAGCTGCTTTATTATGGGTGCGATATTCACCGCCCTACGTGTTCTATCGTGTTCTTAATTTTTTTTCACTTCTCTCACCACGTGCCTCAAGCAAATAGGCTTTAAAACGACGCAAGCGAATTCAATGCGACGTAGTTACATCTAAGTACTGACTTAATTCATTGATTCATTACTTACGTACTTAAAGAATGCCCATATCAAAGTGATTGTAGCGAAAAGCCAGAAACGAAGCCCTGACATAGACTTCATATGGAAACCCCAATTTTCTTTACAACTGTGCTGCTCCGCAACAAAAGAAAACATCTAAACTTTGCAAATGGAACTTAATGTGTCGTTGAAGCGGTAGTGCTTGTATGCTGTTGACACATAATTGCTGCCTCGGTTGAGAGCTGTTCAAAGAGTCTGTATTTATTTGACAACATTGCCGTCCGGATAGGACCTTCGCATCCAAGGCCAAACTCAACCAAGCCACGGACATGCAAGGTCAAGGTAAGCAATTTTCGTCTCGACCACTAATACTAAAGGCACTTTGGGAAATACGTAATGCAATAAGTAGCTCGCAAATCAAACTCACTCATCAAGGAGAACGTTCATGCGCGCTGCTGTCCCACCGGTGTCGGAACAGTCTGCATTCTTCTCCAAGCTACAAGTTCAATACTCCTATAAAAAGCGCATCACAGTACATATTCAGCAACAAACTACGTACGCCCGGCTGAGGACACTTCTGCGTGGGACCGTCCTATACCACGCACCTTCGACGACCAGACGAATGGCGCTAATGACATTCGTTGCGGACCTTTTTAAGCCACAGATAACGGCGTCAAAAACGAATTATGCAGGGTCAACCTTCGTCCATGCGGGTCTCTCTTTTTTTTTTTCTTTCATTCTCAGTATTTCATTTTCTGCATGTTTATATTTCCTACTGACCTGACAGCCTCCTGAGCGAGCACGAGGAGGGAAATGAAAGCTCTACGCGCGACGAAAGGAATAAAAGGAAGTGTTGAATAAAGACCGCCAGTAATTACCTCCTTGCAGACTCGCTCGAGGAGAAAATTGAAACAGTTTTCTTGGCTATGAGACACTCGCTGGGGAAGTAATATCGGGGGGGCTCGTGGAAATTGCCATCCACGCAGGGCGCGCGAGAGCGCCGCGTGGGATACCGCAACGTTCGGAGGGGGCCTTGTATAATGGCCCTCGAGAAGTACCAAAAAATAGCGACGCACGCGAGACTTCAGCGCTGCCCCCGCGCTGTTTGCGCTTCGAGCACTTAACAAAGAGACCAATACCGCCTTCACGAAGAGCAAGAAGCCTCTAGGGCTTCGTCTACGGCGGACGTCTCTCCACAGGCTATCTGCCCAGCTCTTGTGGAAGAATAGGCAGGCTATCATAAGCTAGATTGCCACCTTTATTCTATAAACAGGATTATTTCTTCCTTTCCTGCATTTCCTATTGAATAGCACACTTCCGTCTTGGCTTCTTTATTTCTACGTTGGATTCGTTTCTCTTTACGTTCTCCGTGTTTTCCAGTAAAACGCTTAGTATGCTTTTAGCAATTGCTGACGTTTTCCGTACTGCATATATTTACGAATTCTAAACGAACCTCGAGCGGAACCCTTACTCTTCCCTCAGGGATTGTAGATAACGTTTATAGAGTCACTGGACACAGTAAGGACCCGTTTCAGTAGCATTTCTCATTCCCTCCTTGTTGATTTATTTGATTATTTCATTAAACGTGCACTTAAGCAACATTGGCTCTTAGGACCATAAATAAATGACAAGAACGCCGTAAGTTAACTTCCAACTCAATATATAATAAAATGGACGCAAACGTATAATTTAGCAAAAGCGCTGTGCGAGTTATCAATATAACCTATTTCGACGCGATGGACAAAAGAAAAAAAAAGAACAGTGAAACTTGCTCACAGGCAGGTCTCTTGTTCTACAAATTCGGTGTGATTCATGCTCTTGTCTTCGTTTGCAGTATAAACCTGGCTCGCATTTTATGGCAAGTCACACGATACTATTTGAATTCATGTGCTGTTCGGAATAAGAACACACTGAAATTTGCACGCGTACTTCATCCTCTATTTACTTCCGCGTCCTGTGTTCAGCGTTGCCAGAAAATTAGTATTTGATGTGCTGAAGGCACGCTTCAAAAAACTGAATATGCAACACTGCGCCTGGACTGACTAATTGCGAAGCGCACCGACCTCTTCAAGCGTAAGTTGTGGCGGACATCATTTGGATGGCCTTAGAGATCGGGCCGCTCACCACGCACACCAAGCCCAGCGGAAGTCTCGGAGGCCATATAGCCATCACCCCAAGCCCGAATGTGCTGGACTTCAACTAGACCTGCACTAGACTCGAGGCTTCAGCAGTAGCTCACGGTTGTGTACCCATATATGCACATTCCTATCTCTTTGTCACTCTGCAGGCATCATTATCCCTCATATCCAAACCGCACCGTGAGAGCACTCCAATATAATAACCAGCAGTCTGTCGTTCGAAGAGCCCGTTCCGACCAAGGTATATTACGTTAAGCGGATATAAAATTAGGTTTTTTGTTCTTTCTTTCTTTCGTTTTTCGCATTTCATCCCTCGTATCGACTGTTCGGAGACTGTGGTTCGCGGAAAGCCCGAAATGTCCCCTGGGCCCTTTTCGAATAGCGTTCTCTGCAAACCGCGTGATTGATGTCGAATGCGAGCGGTCGGAACAAATTGATCTGCGAGCAGCGTTCCAAATCAATTGCTCAGCGCGCAGGAGAAAAATGGCTTTAAAAGCTGCCGCGCTCCTGTTTCTGGCAAACAACCCTGCGGCGTCCGCGATGCCTCGTATTTATTGTCTAAATCTTTCCCTGAGCCGACAGACCTCGCCCAGACAAAATATATTATTTTATTTTTTTTTTCGGTTTCCTCCTTGTTTCGTTCTCGAAACAATGAGTAGTAAAGACGCCGCAGAGCTGCGATTAAGTCTTCCCGAACAGATACGATTGAACGGAACAGGTGAATTGGCTTGACGCCACGGTCGAAGTAATTAGTGTCTATATCACGACGGAACGTAATAAATGCGCGCTTCGAAGCAGTTGCCGTCATCTTGCGTCATCTGCTATTTAAATGGATTGCCCAACGATTCTCATTCCTGCAAGTGTGCGATGACAGCCGCTTTCGATTGACCTACATTGGCCGGAGCAACAAGATGTGAAACCGTCATCCGACACTCGCGTAATGAGAACATGTTGCGCGTTCTTTTTTTTTTATCTACGCGGAGTCTGACGTCATAGTTGTCCCTCCACCCATCGACAAGTCACGCGTCGCGCCCCTGTTTTCCTCTGCAGTTTTCGCTGTATTTGGGCACATCAGAGACAGAGTGGTAAAACAAAGTGAGGAGAGGCAGGGAGATCCACCAGATGGGCGCCAAGTTTGCTACCCTACACGGGGAGTAAGGGAAAGGGTAAACGGAAAGAGTAATAGTGGGACGGATCACTGAGCGCACACAGCAGCATTGCAACTGGCCACTGAGGCCGGTGTTCCTCAAAAACTGCAGTAGAGCCCAAATAGCTTTCCGCCCCATCGACGGATGTTGCCAGGGACAGTGAATTTTTATTTCAGAAAATATTCTGCTAGAATCCAGCCGGCTCTGTGTGGTCTGTAATAATCTGCGCTAGACGCCGTATTGAGGGCAAGTTCACAACAGGTGTCTGACGGTTTCTTCAGAACCACAGATGTCGCACGTTGGTGTATCGGCCATTTCAAGACGGAAGGAATGCGGTTTTGTAAATGCCACACCAAACCATAGGCGGTGGAGCAGTGCTTCATCCTCGCGGGAAAGGTTAGTTGGCACTTGGAGCCGTAACAAAGGGTCCAGGTACTCGGAGAGCTACAGAAAGCTTGCGTCATTGTGCGAGCAAGAAAATTAACTTCTTTAACAGCGTCCGTCCCTGCCAGCGGAACTCAAATAGTCGGAGTGCCTTGCTTGTCATAATGGCTTGGCAAGCGCACGCGTGATAGCTAGCCACATATGACATCATATTGTGTTATCCGCACAATACGGCTTCAAACTTCACATCAATTAAGAGGAGTTTTTTTTTTTTTATAAACATGTCTGCCGACTTCTTAGTGACAGAGAAAAAAGCAAAGAATAATGCGCGCCAGTTTACTTGTACGTATAGTTTGAACGATGCGTTTTAAATCTGGGAATGCATATGTTACCGGGGATCGACCCTGTAAGAATTTGCTACATACAGAAAAAAAAATGTTATGGGCCAGGAACCGTTGCACGGGAATCGGAGCAATTCGCCAGTCAGCAGAGACTACAGATGAATGTGCGCAAGGATAAACACGTGTCCAATGACGCGCTGTACTATGCGCCCTCCTGAGCACCCATAGTGACTATACTTTCCCTGCCACGGGATTAATACCTAAGGATAGGGATAATAAATGAATAGTGAGAGTGTTGGATGAGGCGAAGACACGCACAGTTGACGCGATGCAGACTTTCAGCTGCCAGTTGCGACAACATTCGCAGAAAGCCTCACGCACTTGACTGAGAAAAAATCCCCCTGGCGCGTGCCTAAGCACAGAGACATTTCCTCTCGTAATGCCATTCGGAGCTCACAGGGTTTCTACGGAAAGCCGTCAGCTTAGTTGCGAAAGCACAATTCTATAAGCTGCAATGTCGTATGCATACTTACCTCATCCTTCCAATATACATCTCTCTCTTTCTGTATATATATATATATATATATATATATATATATATATATATATATATATATATATATATATATATATATATATATATATATATATATAGAGAGAGAGAGAGAGAGAGAGAGAGAGAGAGAGAGAGAGAGAGAGAGAGTTTTGAGGCTTCCTCGAGAATATTGATCGGTCTTCGCATACTTCGCCCCACAAGTTTTCAACCAATCTCTTTTCTCTCTCTCTCTGAACCGACGGGCAGGCAGTTTTATCAGGCTAAAGGGACAGATAGCACAATGCAAACGTAAAAAAAAAAACAGATCCAGAAGGCAGCTACACCCGCGCAGGCAGACGCAACCACGCCTGTACGAAAATTACCCGTTGTCGCAAGAGGGGGCCGCACATCGGTTTGAAAAGGCCCGTGAAGTCATTAGACGACTGGCACTAGCCGACCTTTAGAGGGTCGCGCAAAATAAGAAGAATGTGGAAAGAAAAAAAAAGGCTAAAGTTACAGAATACAGGACTGAACGAAACACTCTTAACGTCAGGTTCGCCTTGCCCCCTCCCCCCTCCCCACTCCTGTTCCCCTCGCGTGCAAGGCAAGAACCGTTATGAAAGTGCGTGTGGTGAATACAACACAAGGTGCTCGTAGCCAATGCCGCCACGAAAACAGCCACCGGTGCCATCACGGCAATGCGGACAGCGAGGCGCCGGCCGACATCGCTGAAGATGTGCAAAGTACAAACAGGTAGCGCGGGTTCTGGGTAACCTTGGCGCTCTGAACCGGCGATCAAGCATACTCGCCCCAACCTCTCTCTCCTCTTTTTTTTTATATATATAGCTAAGTTGTAACGGCGCCTTTGCCTCGCGGAATCGACAGGAGCTGCCGCTTCAAGTCGTTCGTTCAAGGACGCGACGCCGATCCGTCAAGGCTCGCGGAGGCATCTCGAAGCGAGCTGGCCAGCGACCGGGCGTGACCAGCGTCGGACAGAGCTCGTCAGATTGACCGTTACATCGCGAGAGCGTGCCGGAGTGCCGGAAGGACTACAGCACCGAGAGAAAACGGCTGCCCGCGACGGCGCTCGCAGAGGCTGCAGTTCGCATTCGCACGAACCATCGCACGCGACTAATGACACTAGGCAGGAAAGTACGCTTACGCGCACTCCTATACTAACTGTGTAGATCTGTCGGACGCAGCGGTTTGTAGCACGTCGAGCCAAGGGAATCCCCCAAGGCGCACCGACTTCCGGAGTCCTTGGTGGCGGCGGCACTCGAGAAAACAGATTACGACGCACTAAGAGACACCGAGTCATTCTTAAACACTGCATGTAAGAGTAGAGAAGGCAGAGCATGATTACACTGCCCGGCAATAGTTCCATATTACTGAAACTTGTTGGAATGTTCAGCTGTTTCCCTTACTTTGGTACCCACATTGTATTTTCGTTTTTCTATTTTGTTCACCACTACATCTTGCCCTACAGCAAGTACTACACTGTGATGCGCGATGTGGCCTGTGCATAGGACCTTTAGAACGACGATAAGCTTGTGACACAACAAGAGACATCATTACACTGGTCCTCAAGGCAACTGAAACATCAGCGGTCTTACCTATGAACAATGAAATCTCGCATTATGCCCCCCCCCCCTCCGAAAGTATAACGCAGAATAACGATTTAACTGTCTAACAACTTTCATTGAGGGGTGCTTTAAGACGTGCTGTAGACGCGGTGGACTGGGGAGAAACTTCACACAAAAAGGCATCAAAATGTTTTGTTCACCTGCGCGCTTATAGGCACTAAACCAATGTCGGCGCCTTCCGCTGCCAGCACGTGACAACGCTGTAGTTTTATAAACAGCGAGAGGTGACAGGCACTTCGCGTCTCCTATATACTGAACGAGAAAATAAGCCCACTTTGCCGCAGCGCCAACCACTGAACCTCTAATTGCTCCAGGCTTCTTCTTCGCCTATCTCTATTCGTGGAAAAGAACTGGACCACGAAGAAGCGATACTGGTCTTCGCATTACTTCGGAACTCCCCCTAGAAGATTCAACGTTAGAGATTTCGCACATTAGGCAACCAACCCGCTAAACGTTCACATTCACAGCTTTGGGACACATAATGGTCATTGCACAAAAAGCAAAAAGAGCGCGGACAAGGCTCGGTGCAACGATGGTTTTCCTTTCTGGAAATGACATCATCTCGGAAGCACCTCAAAAGTAGAACGTGCGGAGGCCCCCCCGCAGGGCCAGTCGGGCCAGCCAGCTGGGGAAAAATCCAGACAGTCCCGAACGGAGCCAAAAGCCAAACAAAACGGAGCCGCCGACACAGATTCGAAAACCTCCTCGTCGGGGCGACGCCTCACCCATGCGAGGGAAACTAGTAGGGGGGGATCACCATATGGTCCTGAGGCAGCGGACATTTCGTGTCCACGTGCACCCCCCAACAAGTCCCGCTTTTCAAGCGGCGGCCAACACAGAGACCTGTGGCGGTCAACGGCGTAACATCGTTTGCTACTCACCGGTCTGCAAGGTGACGATCAGGGCGAGCAGGGTTATCCAGACATTCATCCCGAAAGTACCCGGAGCACGGCAGCTATACACCACAAACGCACTGGCGGTCCGAGATGAGACCCCCCTATTGCCGACTGACTGGCGGCCTGTCCTGCTGGCCGGCCAAACAACGCGCTCTCGCTGGCTACAGGTGGTTCGGCGAGATCGCGGCAGTCGCTTGCGGAGACTCAGAGCATCGCACTCTCCATCCCTTCGTCCTACACCTCTCCTCCTGTCGCACTCACAGACACACACACGCACGCACGCACACGCAGGGAGAGAGCAATTCACAACGGAAGAAAGTAAAAAAAAATGTAAAACGCGCAAAGGCGAGAGGGGAGGCCACACAGCGGCGGAGAAGGTGCGCACAGGTGAGAGACAACCTGACGGCGGCGGCAGCCGTCCAGGAAAGCTGCTCTGCGCGGAACCACTACCACCACCAACCACCACCGACCAGATGACGGCGTCGTTCGCTTTCGCCCGGGCGCGTTGCAAGTTTTCAGCGCTTGCTCCTCGGCTGTGTCCCCCGCACCCCCGTGGGACGACTCTGTGGGCCAGACGGAGTTGGGGGGGACGGGCGGAGCGCGCATGCGCGACCAAGCGAATGTGACCCATTTCCGTGGGACTGGCAAAAAGAAAGGGGCTCCCTCCACTCGTCTCGCTCGACCGTTCACTGCACGCCGCCGCGCACCTCACACCGCAGCGGAGGAAAAGAAATTCGGGCGGGCGACTGCTGGCAAGAGCGGTGGAGAGTTCTCGACACACGCACGCACACACATACACGCACCCGCTGGTCGCAGCACGTAAACGGCCGCCCGATACACGTTTTCTTGCTGTTCCCGCTGTTCCCAACGCTCGCGCGGATGACACCCTTCACGCGCTCTGCCAGCCGAGCCCCATTCCATGAACCGCCAGATTCGCGTTCCAATACACTCGACGGCGTCGATTCTCTTCTCTGCGCGACACGGCGGCAAGTTTCGTGAGTTATGCCTGTATGTGAAAGCGTCCTGTGCTCTCCGCGGATTCCGGTACTCTCCGAGTAAATATGTACAGAGCCCATGAGAAAGCGCTGCAAAGGAAAGAACCAACGTTAAAGAACGAAGGAGTGGTTATTCAGGTAAAAGGAGCAGTCGACTGCCTAAGGTGCAACGTGAACCTCGACACAGAGACGCCTTTTTTCCCTTTCACTTGTGCCGGAAAGCGGCGGCGGTGGCTGCTGCTGCCTGAATCTGAAAGCCACGACATCCAGGTTGTCCGCGGAAGGCGCACGGATGACCCAAAGTAACCGAGGTAGTAAGGTCTGTGTCGAGGTAGTAACCCGGATTCTTCCGTAGGCACTCCTGCCATGTTCCTGTCGCTCTGGCAACAATTTCCAAAGTCACTGAGTGACATTTCGTTCACGCAAAATGCTGTTTTGATGAAAAGGATAGAAAAGTGTAAAAAAATAGCCCAGGATGGGGATCGCGCCTCAACTGTGACGTGTGCGCGCGGTTGCCTATTTGCACGAAAAAAGTAATGTTCCAACAGCTCGGTCGGCATAAGTGATAATTCGCGTCGTGCTCCAAGGCAGACAGAGAGACATTCTTTAATGAGCGCTGCAGACGGTTACATGGCTATGTGCCTAGTATGCTACTCCAGATGGCCCAGGTCATGCAAGAAACCACCCGCTCATACACACTGCACATGTACATAACAAACAGAAACACAACAACAAGCACACATGGCAACAAGGGCAAATACTACCCTGGTCTGGTTCAGACCAATGTACCGGAGGAAGACTAACACGCCACGCTATAAACTCTTTCACCGTCTGTTCCAATATAGAGAGACTTCTCCAAGTAGCTTATTCCACAAGCTGGCACGAGCCGAAGTGGTACTTCACACCGCAAACCATATATCCTGAACGACGTTTTTTCTTTTTTTAAATATCGTGCAGTGAACTGCAAGACACATTTCTTCAAGGCGCAACTCTGCACGTTGTGTTCATCGCCAACATGTATATATATATATATATATATATATATATATATATATATATATATATATATATATATATATATATATATATATATATATATATTATATATATATATATATATATATATATATATATATATATATATATATATATTTTAAGCTGGTGGTAGCCGCTGTGATAGGCTGTCGTGGTCGGATTAAATGAGTTCGATCTGAATGAACCCCTAAAGCCTGTCGACTTTATATTTTTTTCGATCATGTAGTAAAGCTCCACTGGCTGATATGTTACACTGTTCTTCTAAATAATTTTGTGGCCGAGCTCAAATGCATTATCCAATAGATTTCACCTAGTCAACTTTGCACACACTTAACCGTAGCCGATAGTTTAAGCACCATTGGCCAATACTGCTCAATACTTGCAATTTATGCAATGGAACAAGCTCAAAGAGACCAGTATCTTCCGTCAGTACTCCTGAAGACCCTTCCAGTCAGTGGCATAGCTGCTGACTGTTTAGGATTACCGAAACAAAGGTAAAATATGTCAAAAAGCTTTGTAATGAGAAGCCAACAAAGACACCAAGGACAACATACGGAAAATTACTTGTACTTGCTAATTGAATTAAAGAAATGATAAATTAATGACAATGAAATTGGATGAAAAAACAACTTGCCACAGGCGAGGAACGATCCCACGTCTTCTCATTACGCGTGCGATGCTCTAACCAATTGAGCTACCACGGCGCCGTTTACCCATCCACTTTCTTCGGTATTTATGTTTTACTACTACAACTAACCTTGGGAGCTTTAGCCAATGCCACCACCCACAACCCCGTAAAGCAGAGGCTACAAGCACTCAGTAAAGTGAAGCGAGCAGTGCTGAAATTCTTTCTAATCACGCATAGAACACACAGAACAGCACGCCGAAAGCTGTCACCATCGATGGTTCACACGCCCGTGAGCGATGGCTCATACCCCCGTAAGCAGGCAAAAAATGCAATGACTCATAGTCCCGTAAGGTTCATGGCTACTCCCTTTGCGTGAATTAGCTGCGATGGCACCACCACTACTGTCGTCGTTGGTGATTTCAACGTGGATGTGTCGGTACCGAAAAGGAAGCTGTTTACGCGTTCTCCATGTTGCAGACGTATCCCTTGCGATGCCACACCGATCCGGCGCAGCCGACCGCCCAGCGGTATGGTATGGTATGAATAACTTTATTTAGGTCCTGAGGGATCAGTCTGGGACTGATGCGGGCCGCTCCCACGTCGGTACAGAGAGGCCGAGCCGCTCTGCCGTCACACGGTGTGCGCGCATCGATTTGACATCATCAAAGAATGTGATTGCAGTTGCGAGTGAAATAATGACCACCCACCAAGACAATAAATGGGTTAGTACCTTTGCTCAAAATTATGTGTCTCATACGTGTCGCGTGCTAAACAGCTTCGCTGGTCAACCACCTTCACAGAGTGGCATAATGGCTCATGATTTTTTTTTCAGCGTGGGCTTTTCCTGCTGGATTCACGTAACATGAAATTTCTCGTACAACTTCTGCTAACCAGATTGAATTTCACTAAGGAAACTGTGACAAAAAAAACAATTCTGCCATAAGCGCTGATATGGAAGTTTGTCGAGTATAATAATTATAACAGTTGAGTAAATGGCTGTTGAAATAGTTGTCTACGAACATCTATCGGCTCATCACATTGAACTCCTGCAAGATAACACATAACAAAATGCTTCATTTTGTTAAAATTTGGTTCGCCGCAAACCAGTGTTAGCTTCTGACAAAATGATCGTCAACTCTGCTTCTAGCAATAATTAAGGAATGTTCAATGGCTTTCACAGCTAATGAGCGCAAACATGTCAGAAAATAACAATATGTTGTCCGTGGTGCCTGTTAACGACACAATGTGTATAAAACTTAGCCCCCCGTCAACAGACAAACCAATGACCCTTACTGAATTTAGTGTGTGGAAACGAACCGTGTCGGAAAGTAAACAAGACTCACTACTACTGTCTGTTCAGAGATGGTTGCCGACTAGTCTAAGAATTTTCGAATGAAGCAGGCAAATGTTTGTTGCTGCAACCGCGATTTGACATCGCAGTATCACGAGATACAAGTTCTTGCTTTCAGATAGAGATGATAAGAAGCTTAAGCTTTTATCTCTTTTCAGGGGGAGGAAAGGCAGAGATATCAACAAGACGCGCGTTCAATTTGCTACCTTACAATAGAAGTAGAAAAATAGGAACAGAAAAAAAGGAAAATAGGAACTGAGTGAGCAGTGCTTGCACCCGGAAGAAATGTTTGCATTATTGAAGCTTTCATTCCAATACGATAAAATCTGCCGCACTCATTGATTCGTAAGGCAATTAATATCTTTGTAGTTAACGAACTCTGTAAATCTTAAGGAAGTTGATGCATCGCATTTCTAACATACTCCATGAAAAAGAAAGATATTATCTAATAAACAGAAACAGATGTCATTTGAAAGCTGCACCTACAGCAGCATCTAAGGCGAATAAAGTTTGTTTAGCACACATGACACTATAAAATATTACTGTCTTGTGAATACGCGACACCCGAGATAAACTTGCGCCTTCTAAGAAACTCACATAAGCTGCTATCTAGCATGTTTACTTTATTTACTGATTTCTTGCTTTAGACGGAGTTATAAAGAGCAGCTGACAACTAATTGTGAGAACTATAATATTTAATACTTCAATAATATCTTTGTTTTCTTGTACTGTTAATGAAAAAGCTCCAGTGTATACAAATTTTTAAAAATGAATGAAGTTTGAGTAAAATTTTTCTCCGGTAATGATCAATCATTTTTCATGCAAAGAAACGCAAATACTGCTTTGGTGCTTCCCTTCAGTTCCCCTTTAATTTCAACAAACGCCACTCTAATCGCTTTGTTGCCTGACTAAGAATCGTAATTCCGGCGAACGCGCAAGTGTTCTCATATCAGTGAACGCTTTTAACGTTCCCCGAAGTCACTTTGGAACCAAGTGCAGAAGTCCTATATACAATACACCTAAGACTAGAAGGGAATGCTGTGAAATCTAGCAATCCCACAGGATCCCGAAGAGGACTTGACGTCATGGCTCCGCAGTTATCCTGCTGTCCTTCGCACCCGCCTTGCCGTTCCCAATTCGTGCCCGTAATATTAACACCCCACAACACGCCGGCAAAAGTTTGAAATGCAGCATTGTCCTTACATTGGCATGTAAAAAAAAGTCACAGTTCTGCACGACAGGCGAAGCGCTGATTGCGATAGCTAATTATTAGACAGCCACACAAAGCAAGATTAGTCGTTTTATCAGCTGCATGAACTGCTCTAAATATTCGCTTACTAACTAAATTAAAAAACACGTCATCACGCGTACACAGGCAAACACTAACACATCTTAATCACAGCGGACACTCGCTGTCAGAATGCTGGCGTGACGAAGAGTGGCCGCAGCGGCGATCGAATTCCCCTTCTAGGTGCCTCTTGCTTCAACGCGAACATTAGGCGCTCCAGAACACAGCGCACACGACGCAATCAGCTGCGGTAGGCTAGCCTTCGAACTTGGAGCCTTGCGCAGATTGCCTCCATGACAGAACCCGCGCGGCCACGCTCAGCCGCCGCAGCTGGAGTATAAGAGATCCGCAATAACCTGCACTCCCCCCCCCCCCTCCTAGCGCGCGAGCACATCTTTCCCCTCACACCCTCGCCTCCTGGCGAGCACGAGGAGACACTGCCGTATCAAGCCACCATACTTCTCGGCTCACCCTCGCAAGCTTTCGCTCGCACCCACAGCATACGGCGCACGGCCACAATGCTATCACTCTTGGACTTGGAACATCACGGCGACGGCAACGGCAACGGCAAAAATTCGCAAGGAGTGTCCATATAATTATCATCACAATAAAAACAGGTAAGTCGCATCGCAGTAGCGCCGCACTGCAGCAATGTCGCCCATCTGAACCAACTCTACACGATTCACTCGAGGTGATGCATGTTTATGTGACTACATTAAATATCGCCTACTTATCGCTTGACTGCCACAAAGTATTAAAAAATAGGGGATTCGAGCTTCATAGCAGGGGCATGCATCAAAATTTCCGCGGCCATCTTTAGAACGTTTAATAATTATGATGTTACCTCCACTTAAGTATTAACTAATGGCTTTCGGGCAATGTTGTAATTGCAGAAGTAAAGCCAGCAAGTGGTGAAAAAAATAACATGATGCTTGAAGCTTTGCTTCCTGCACCAGTTTGTAAAAGTGAGTATTGAAAATCTGCAGCGAAAGGCATTGCTGTCCCAGGTAATACCTTTACGCGCAATACAAGAAGAAGAGACAGTACGGGATGTTGTGAACTGACAGCACATCAGCTAGCGTACATCTCACGGCCCATTTTGAACCTGTGTTTCCAGGAAGTGCTGTCTCGAAAGGCACAAAACTTTTAGCAAAATGTTGTGCTTTTGATTACTGGTTTAGTGCAATTCTGCAAATACATTACCCCGAAAGTCGTAAAGGTGTTAATTATTGAATTTTACTAAATTACTCATTGTGCCGGCGATTAATGAGCTAATTATTTTGATGTTTGCCACTGCTTTAACCACTGCTTTAGCCACTGTTTGCCACTACATGACTTTGTCTAGGAATCCTTATTTGTAATATTTGCAATGTTTCAAGTAATGTTTGCAATGAACCATAATACTGCGTAAGAAATACAGGCTAAACGTGCACACGTTCTACCGTGTTGCCTTACAAGGATGAAAAAGCGTTTGAGCAAGTTACCACCACCATAAGAAGCGAGCCTGATGCCAGTGCCTGATTTGGACCGGTCTCCACGTGTCGATGCTCTTCTCATTTCTCCTTCAATGGGAAAAAGCATGCATAAAGCGTAAAAGCAACGTCCCTTTATTATAACGGCGGGTGTCCTAGCATTTCGCCTAATCAAATGGTGTCACCTACTTTTAAGTGAAGCGCATAGTAATTTTTTTTGTTCGTGCAGACTAACACTTGCTTCTCTCTTGTTTATCAAAAGTGTCTCGCGTCAGTGGTCGTAAGACACAGAAGGAACATTTTTTTTAAACGAACGTCAACAACGTTCAAGTAATAAAGAGCTTTGGTGTGAGACTACCCGGTCACATAGGGCCTACTTTCGTACAAAAAAAAAACAGTGCCTTCTCTGCTCAGTGCTTTTTTTTAAACGCCTGTGCTTTTACTGGCATAGCTCCCAAACGAAAAGCAGCTCGGTAGTCTTCACGACACATTGCAGTGTTTGTTACAGTTTCCCGGCAACGAGAAAGAGACCACCGTGGTGGCTTAACGGTTTTGGTGTTACGCTGCTAAGCATGAGGTCGCGGGATCAAATCCAAAGACGCATTTGGTGCACGTTAAATATCCACAGGTGCACGGTCAAAATTAATCGAAGTATCCCACTATACGACGTGCCTCATAATCAACAGTAACACTTTTGATGCAGAGCGAAACGTGACACGGACACAAGTAGGCACGTATAAAAAGACAAACGCACGGCACTTGCTCTGATGAAATTTTACCTACCATCGACTTTTATCAAGAGGAATAAGGAAATATTTTTGCAAAAAAAAAATGGGTTGTGTGCATTAGCTCACGTGTAACCCCCGTTATATAAGCAACCTTTTTTTTTTTTTAGCTAAACTTGACAGAGACTTGTCACACCGTCTCGAAGGAACAAGTGTACAAAAGCTTTTCAGATTGGTTGACGATTTTACTATTTTTATTCACTTCTCATGGGAAAGTTTTCAAGAGGAAGGCAAGGAAGTGCCGAATGTGTTCCGCGATAGCCTTAATCCTCTTCAGGTGACAGTTGAATCGCCGGCTGATGAAACCATTAGATTTCTGCACTTACAAGTCGTTTTCTTCGACAACCAATTATGCTGGTGATATGACCCACGGGCTAAACAAGCTTTACTCCCTTTTCATTCAAACCACTCGAAACTAACTAAGAGAGGCATTGCGACAATGTGTCTCAGCAACGCATTAAGGAAATCTTGCGCTCACCATCAAACTTCACGCTTGATTGAAGCTAGCTGTCCAAACCATGTTTTAGTGTCTGTATCAGAAAAGCAGCTCAAAAGAAGTTGCGGGAGTTCAGTGCAGTCTAACACTCGGCACCGCGCAAATGCAGGTACGAGAAGCACAGCCGCAGTTCCCTATATTCACCAACTTTCGCATAATCTCAGGAAGGTGGCACTCCGCGATAACAATGGGGCTGTTTTTGCAGTACCCGATAAGCTTGGAGGGCTCTGCGTGAAGACTAATCCTTCTAGGAGAGAAAAAGTTGAGTGTACACAAAGGCATAAAAACAAGTTCGTAGATAACAAGACATTTGCGATTTATCGTATTCCACTCTCCTGTGGGAAGCCGTACGTCGGCCAAATCACTGTGTAGGTGCTTAAATGAGCGTTTGAGAGAGCGCAATAACAACACAAGAAAGCTGCCGCCTGATGGCTTTCTCGCCCTCCGTACCCAAGCATGTCCTTGCCGACGTTTGTTTGATGAAACCGTCATTGTTTGTCGATGTAAAGAAGACATCACCCGATTGATTGTTTAGGTAGAACATATTCACGTATTTGGTGATTTATACATTAGCAGGTCGTCGATAGCGTTGTCTCCTAAGGAGCTAGACTTCTGCGCCAGCGATGACAAATTGTTCTGGTAGGTTATCGCGGGTTATAAATATGCTTCGATAGTGTGATTTTCATTGCGCATGTTTCTTGGTGCTTCCAAGTGATCTGTGTCTCCTTTGGCGTACGTGGTATATAAGCTGTCTGGTTTTGAGAATAAACATTGTTGTTGCTAAGCGCTGTGCGTTGTCTTTTTATATGCGCCTTTTTGTGTCCGTATCGCATTTCGCGCCGCATAAAAAGTGTTCCTCATGATTTGCCAACAAGCCCCATCGCTACCCTAGTTCACCTCATAATCAAATCGTGGCTTTGGCACGTAAGACCCCAGAATTGATTCAATGAACGAACAAAAGATAGAAAACAAGAACTAAGCCTCGACAACACATTGCCAACCGACACTGTCGGTGTCGGTTGACAGTGTCGGACAGTGTCGGACAGAAACTTAGTACGCAAGCACTATTTCGTTTCATTTTCTTTTTTTTTTTGCAAAGATAATCACTTGCTGTACGCTTCATGCAGGCAGATGCCATGTTATTGTAGGCTTGTTTTTTCTTTCTTTGTTTCTTTCTTTCTTTCTTTCTTTCTTTCTTTCTTTGTTGAGTCTCATAAACACAGGGTTCTAAGTGACAGACTCAACGAATCCTTAGAGCGAAAACTTTTCGCTCTGGAACTTTCGGTACAGTCCCTAAGTAGACATTACCGTCGAGTAGTCTGTATCACCTTCTGTTATACACTATAAGCAGGCTGAAATATCAAACCTGCCGACAAACTCTTCAGGTCTCTTCCATGCCGCCGTTCGCAGCAGGGCAAGAACTGACGCTAACTGTCATATAACGCTGAGCTCTTGCCAAAAAATAAACGCCAACGAAGCTGACGCCACTGGACATCTCGAAATGAGACACCGGGAAGATAACAGGCTCTCAGATTTGCGAGGAAGAAAAATCAGGAGTTGGGTCGGAGAGGGAACCTCAGACGGACGGCAGGTCTGAATCTCCGTGACATCTATAGCCGACTGCTCACTCTTTTCATTTGTCCACTGCATGGCGCTCCTGGAAGTTACCAACGAGTTGCAAGAGTCTCGCAGTCACGCACACATACGCACAAACACAAAGAAAGATTCTGAAAGAATCAACGAGAAGCGCACGGCACTCTGGTTTCCGAGATTCGGTCATCGATCGGCATCACGCCGGCGCTAGTCCCTTTCTTATCAGTGCGTTTTGAGTGAAAGCACCTGGACTTGGGACGTGCATGGCGGGTTGCCACTGCTACTGCCGCTTCTGCTGCTGTTGCTGGGGCACAGCGGCGAGCGCCGACGAGGGCCCGCTGCAATGGATGAGTGACGCCCGAAATTCAGCCCGGAATAGGAACCCGGCTATCGACCGACCGGGCCAGGCCCTCGCTATTCGATAAACGCCGGCTCTGCACTGCATCTACGCTCTCGCGGTCCTGTTGACTCGCAGTGGCAGTGATGTCCCCGCGTCCCCGACTTGGCCCACTTCTCCTCAGGGCAGGGAAAAAAAAAGTCCTGCCATTTTATTCTTGCCTGTTGCCTTGGTTTCTCGTTTCGTTCTTTTTCACCTTTCTTTAAACTACAAATACGAACGAAATAACAAATACGTTCGGTCAGTCTAGATTCAGAAATGAAGACAAAAAGAAAGAGTCAGAAGGAAAGAAAGTGCACAGAATAATGAATATTTTTTTGTGAATTTGTTTTTCTTGGCGGAATAATGTACAGGGACTGTCTCCCGACGCACTTGACTAAGATGGAGGAATTTTCACGGTGCAGTACAGAAGAACGTTACCGACTAGTGTAAGACTCGGCACACTTTCTCAGCGTTGGCGCAAGATTGGATAGCCTTGCGGCGTCCATGGTGAGGGCAATACTTTGCAGGCTTGAGCAAGCGAAGTTTAGCAAGAAACCCAGTGCGAGGAAGTAACAAGTTGCTTGAGAAGCTTACTGATGTTTCAAGGTAGCGGTGGGCTCATAGGTAGAAGTTGTGAATCATACGTAACACACTGGAGCGCCTCGCCAAGATAGACAGATGTCATTTTGTCTAATTCAGAATACGTTATTCACCGGCATTAGAACTCTACGTTAACAGAAGCTATAGAGCATTTGATGGTTTAATTTGTCTACCCCTCCGTGTGATTATTTCGGGCTCATGGACGAACAAACCTGTGGTCACTTAGAATGATCCCTAAAGGAAGCGCCTCGGAACAATCATTCAATTAACTGGACCACACTGCATCATTCAGGCTTATGCCAGTTTTCCATACATACATAACTGTGATCACTGCAATCTATGTGTCATGTGTCAACAGAAGAAACAGTAGTCATCGACAACTTCTACCAAAACACAGCGCACGTCGCCTTTGATACAATGCGTGAGCACGTCAGACATTTCCCTCCAGTCTACCTCCCACCATCCCGACAGCATTTCCAGAGTCTAGCCCCCCCACGCCATTCTATACAAGTGTCTGCGTACGTCGTGACTCGCTTCCATCGGAGGTTTGTGCATGCCGTTGGGCTGTCGGTTTTAATGCGATTAGCATTTCTTGCCTACTTCAGCCGTTAAGAGTCCGTCCGTCCGTCCGTCCGTCCGTTCGTCCGTCCGTCCGTCCGTCCATCCATCCATCCATCCATCCATCCATCCATCCATCCATCCATCCATCCATCCATCCATCCATCCATCCATCCATCCATCCATCCATCCATCCATCCATCCATCCATCTCCTAACGCCGACCAAGTGCCCCAAGTTGTCCACCAGCTTAGGCCACTAGTTATGTACTCGTTGTCCTGATGCCTTCATGGTCGTTCCATCTTAATAATTCCAGCTTTCACAGACTCTCGACATGCCGTCATCGTCACGCCTTCTGCGCCGACCCAGTTGGCCAAGTTGTCTAACAGCTTAGCCACTAGGCATGTGCTCGCGGTGGCATCGTCATTCCAGCTTCGTCAGTA
The DNA here is from genome assembly GCF_050947875.1 of Dermacentor variabilis. Lineage (NCBI taxonomy): Eukaryota > Metazoa > Arthropoda > Arachnida > Ixodida > Ixodidae > Dermacentor > Dermacentor variabilis. The sequence goes on from NC_134572.1 coordinate 109,139,770, forward strand.
TAGCATCTCGTTATACTATTGTTGTCACACCATAATCGTCATACAGGCTTCATGATATAGTCGGCGTTACGCCATTATCGTCCCCCACTCGTCGTCATCCGGCTGCCCTTATACCGTTGCCATGCCATCGTCTTCATTGTCTCGCCGTCATACACTGGTCGCCACTGATTCGTTGTCAAAATCTTGTCGTGACACCGTCGCGGTCGTTTCATCAGCTTCATTCTAACTTTGTCATACGAATCTCGTCATGCCGTCGTCGTCATGCCATCGTCGTGCCGTTGTCGTTTTACCATCTTCATCACTTCAGTAACGTTATTTCGTTGTCATGCCGTCGACATCATACCGCATTCGTCGTTGCATCGACGTCAATCTTTCTTTGTCATTCTATCGTAACTGCGCTGTCGTCATTTAATTATGATTACGCTGCCGTGGCTGGGCCAACGTCACCATTGCGTCATCGTAAGACAGTCGCCATCGTGCATTCGTTGTTATACCCCTCATTATGCCATTGTGGTCACGCAATCGTCATCACTCCAGCTTCGTCATCTGACTCTCGCCCTGCCGTCATCGTCACGCCGTCGTCGTCACGTCAACGACATCACGCCCTCGTTGTCATACAGATTTCGTGATACAGTCGTTGTCACGCCATTGTCCTTATTCATTCGGCGTCATACCATTGTGATGCCATCGTCGTCGTCATACAGTCGTCGTGCATTCGTTGTCATATCATCGTCTTGACTCCATCGTGGTCGTTCCAAACTTGTCATTGTAACCCCGATCGTCATTCCATAGTCATCAGTGCGTTGACGTCATGCAGTCGTCGTGCTGTCATGCTCGTGGGTGACCTTGGCAAGCGAGTGCCATAGCAACACGGCAGGATGCCGGTATATGTCACGTATAGCCAAAGCAAAGGAAGTTTCAGAAGGACAACTATAGATGTTAAGCAAACTTGACTTCAGAAATACGGCGTGTCACTACATTGCACGAATGCTAATCGCATTACAATCAACATCAAGATCAGACGCTACGTGGGAGCTTCGCCTTCAATCACGCAAGCTCTCATTTGTTGAGAGAAATATCCACATTACGCAAAACACAACGTATTGCGACCTCGACAGCCACACGGACTTGCTTTGACTTGAGCTATCTGTCCTGTGCCGACCGTACCGAGGAGTGGGCCTTAACTAAAGCATATTCGGCACCCATCCGAATGACTTACCGCGATGACTGTGACCAGATAAGATCGACTAAACATATTTGGCAAATATTTGCGATACTGACAAAAAGGCTTTCTTCTTTTACCACGCACCGGAGACAATATCGTTCAGTATGACTTCAGTTCTAAATAGCGAGGAATTACGGGTCGGTGGCAGTGCACCAAAGGTAATATGACTCAGTGTCAACAGCCAGATTCTGAGTGAGAAAGTACAGAATACTGTGCTATACAGACCGAGTAAAACTACCGACCTACTACTAGTAACTTCGAGGAACCAAACACTACGTTCATCAGTCGTTGTACTCGTGAGAAGTATTCGCGAAAAGCAGCGATTTACGATGACCCGGTGCCGAGTTAATAGCAAATGCAGAAAACTGAATAACGCCCTAGACATCTTGTATGCCTACAAACATTCTCCTGAAGTGAAAGAGCAACCCTTGACAATTTCACAATTAGGGCGAACGTGCACGTTATAATTTCGTGCTTTGGTGACATGAATTCACTCTCCACATTTCTCGTACCATTCGGGCAAGTGCTGTCGCCAACAGAATGAGCGTTACAGGTTTTAGCGACACGAAAAACCAATGAAAAACTCAGTGCCCTTCCACTCTGTGAAGAAGGATTACCAGCGAAGCTGTGTATGTGGGCCCCTTAATGGCGAATTGCACCTCCGCCACGGTTCGGCCCGGCATCGGACTATCTTCGGTATCGCCGCACGTATAGGGAGTGCTTAATGCATGTTTCAACTCCGCCCCGGGCCAGCCCGGCATTGCACTATCTTCTGGATCGGTCCACGTATGGGGAGTTTTGTGTCTACACACGGACACGATCCTGGGGGAACTAGCCCTTAACAACTTCTCTGTAAAAAGCTAGCTTCCTGTGAAGTTGTTGCCAGCCTCACTGTGCGAGATGTACTTGCCTCTGTGTGCGAATACTGGGTTATTAGTGATGTCCGAGCATTAGAAGCGGAACAACTAAGGAATCAGCTTGAACAAAGATCGACCTATACGCTCTCACTGTGTTGCGCGATTCTGCGTTTCTAGTTTTTAGACAAAACATATGTCCACACTCATTTGATTTTTTTCCTATTGGCACTTTTTTTTGCATTTACCTATGCACCTTCTGATACCCTTCAACGTCTCGTTTTTTGACTCACCTTTCACTTGTCCAAGACATATATCTGCTTGAACAAACTATCAATCAGTGTTTATTTCACCGTTTTACATCCTTCAAAAAGGGGGAACGACGAAAAAAGCTGCAAACAACGCAGCCCGACAAAACGCTGTTCAACCAAGATATCTTGCTCTCTGAGAAAACTTATCCCGCCAGATTGGCGAGCCCACCAGATGACGTTTCTTTCTTTCTTGTTCTCACAATTTAGCCACTGAGCTTCTGTATCTTGTTTCGTTTTGTTTCGTTACGAGGCTCTTGTAATAATTCTGGCGCCTCGATGCGACTCCTAAATGTGCAATCTAAAACCAATCAAATAGTATTCGTCCTACTTCTGCTAAGCATTTGGCGGAACGCATTAAAGACATTTAATCTAACAGCTCACAAGCGATGCTACACGTCACCAAGGCACTTTGTCATGCTCTCTCGTCAGAAATGTTAGTGACAGCGGTTATTTATAGCACTAAAGCGCGGCACCAGACGAGAGAAAAAAAAAAGAAGAGCGAGATAACTTCCGGCGCCAGCCTATTTGTTAAATTCTGCCAATCGCGTTCAGCAAACCCTCGACTGCAGAGGGTCATAAATTTTACCCCACTTATGTTTATTATTATCTGTCGTGGTTGTTGTTCTTGACGGCGTCGTATAAATACACGGCGCGAACCTTTCCCAATGGTACGTGTACTTTTATTCTTTTGTGTGTGTCTTGGCGCAGCAATATGCAGCTTTCATTTGAGCGTCGCTGGCGATACGCTCCGCTCATTTACTTCGCTTGATCAGGCATTGCAGAGAAATAACCGTGACTATGCATTTCTATACGAACACCTCTCATACGAAAATGGCGCGCAGTCAACTTCGCTGCAAACCTGCTCAACTGACTAGGCAGCGAAGCGAGGACAGCGTGTTGCTGCGCTGCTTTTTGACTTCCGATACCAGAATGGTGGCAGCGGGCACGCGCGCTACCGTACCCGCTTTGCGGCTGTGTGCAAGTTAGTGAGAAGCGCTGGCCTCGACGCTGGTCTCAATAAAACTCGAGCTAGAAAAGGTATACGGTGCTTCCAAACATAGATGAAACCAGGACCGTGCGAATCACGTTGCCCCGTGGAAGCTGGATGAGGACGAAGCCGTACAGCGACAAAGCTGCCAATGGCCAATACGACGCGATGATGGCGATCGTAAATGCATGCGGCAATGTTTACGACGGCTTCAGAGTTTCTTTGCAGTAAACGTTTACTGCCAGACAAATCGCGTCACTGCTAAGTACAATATCGCACTTGGAAGCACTGAAATTATTAATAAGTCATCTTTTTTTTTTCAAGCTTTCTGCTTAAGAGGTGGCGATGTCTCCTTCCCACAAAGGGCACTTGCTTTGACGTGTCACTCCACGTGAATGCCTTATCTGTAAATGTACCCTAGTTTAAAGGCCTCTGGGTGCATCTGTGTCAGAAGTACAAAACTGATGGCCGCGTTCTTACGGGCATCAACAAAAATTTCGCTGAAACAAATTACATATAACTCCACAGGAATTGCACTGAAGGCACCACGAAAGTTAAGCAAGTTTTTTGGACATACATGCTCTTGCCACCGTGTGAGCGCTGGAAACATGGATAGTTGACGGCGACAGCAATTGCACGCCACGGAATGAACGAGGGTTACAGCATTTCCATGTGCACTGCCTTCGAGTTCTAGAACGTTGCATAGCAAAGGAGGCACAGCGCTGTCAGGAGGACGTCCTACTTACGTGCAACCGCATATTTTCTCGGCCACCGTGACCGCGTTATACGGTATACTTGAATAAATGTGACTTTGTATATAAAGAAGGCACCAAGCATTTCTGTACGCCACAACCTCATAAATTGACGCCAAAGCGAAAAATCGATATTGAAGAACGGTATGCGAACGATGTTACGAAGTTGCAGTTTTCTGTCTCATCCGTCCAACGGTGCACCCCTCCGTATTGTGGCCACTGCGTTCCTATACGCCTTTAGCATTTTTACAATAACCGTAATCTATACAAAATTGTGTGTGGTATATTCGAATCCTGCCGAAGCGGTCTACCGGTTGCTTCTGGCATGGTGATGTACCGACAGGCGAAAAGGTTATAACTATCCTCAGTGCACTAACGCCGCGAATCCCCAACACTATTTTACAGCAAGTAAAATTAGAAGAACTTATACACCTTTATTTCTGGCCATCGACAGTACAAATTCGAAGAAATGGTTTCTGAGTAAAATGATTTGCACAGTGATTTCACAGTAGTTGGTTTGCTGAACTAACCAGAACCTAAATCTTTCTCACGAGTATTGAAAAAACTGATACTAGCTCTGCACTAAGTTCCCCACGCTGAAAGCAGAATTCTTAGGCATGACAGACAGCGCAGCAAAATGTGTACGTTGGGTTTCGAAAAGAGAGAGATAACTTATTGGGGAAACGGGGTGAGAATTCGGCCTGACGTAGTAGTCTTCTAGCCGGTTACTCCAAGAGAAAAAGGGAAGCGGAGAAATGGGGGCGTTTGACGAGTGCTGATAAGGGTTACCAGTACGATGTGACTATAACTATATGTGGGGTTAATGTACATCCTCAGGCAATGGTAATGCTCTGAGTGAAGTACATAACTCATATGCCGTCATAAATGCCGTGAATGTGAACCAGATGTATTCAATTTCTCTCAGACTCACCGTATAATCAAAACAAGTCATCAAATCTTACACGCGGAGCTCTGATATGCACCCACAAAGAAGCTCCGCAGTCGAATCCAAAGCCACAAAACCGATGGCGAAACATAAGGACGAACATTTATATGCACTAAGACCCCTCCCCGCACTTGGCATTGTGTGTGGCAATGCATTGCCCATAGGATGACCTAAACAAAATTTCGAGCCAGTTTAGGCAAGAACCCGCACTGAAATTGGTCTAGAGCTCAGCACCTGGCAACCGTGAACGGCGACTTTCGGCAAGGCAAAAAGTACTAAATAGGGAATGTACAGCGTCTGCTTTGGTTCCACAGGTGTGTAGCAATTATTGCATTTTACTGCACTTCATGCTCGCTACGCAGCCACACAGCAACGCGTCTAGTTACTTGAAAGCAGAAAGAGAGTAATAAAGGTGGTAACAAAAGTTGCAGCAGAAAGTTTGAAAACGCATTGTGCTAAAGTAAAGGTAAGCATTTGTCCCATAATAAATGCGTCAACGGAAGTTTCTGACCACGGCGTACATATATGCACACTGATTAGAAAATACTCCTGCATTGTGTAGGTTATCCTTCGGCCGATGTTTGTGTCGGTTTGTAATCGTGGTATTTGACATAACTGCCAATCGCACGGGAGATACTAGCAACACGAGATTTTTTTTTACTGCTGTCACAATTTTTCGTCACTTTTTTAAAATTAACGGCCACTGCAACCGATAGCACCTGATAGCGGTAGCTGATATTATATGGTTCGCGACGGTTCAGAAGTTGGGCTAACGAAATAAATAAATAACGTCACAAAGCAAAGTCGCAAGCGATTCCTGTCACTCCATATTTTGACAGTAAACATGGACAAAGCGTGTTGCTACGGGTTCGCCTAACTTTGCATAGACCGCATTCATAAAGGGAAATGTGAAAGCGCGTACAATGCGGATGTAGAAATCAATGAGCTGGGCTTTCGCTTTGATACAATCTTTAGAGCGCTCATTTGAATACCGCCGACTCTCATTTGCAGTCCCACATGCATACCGGCGCTCTATAACGCGAATTCTCTTATTCATCGCTCGCGACTCATAACGTTCCTAAACATCCAGACAGCGGTATAGAATATGTAACACATCATAGACTTTGTTGCGCACGCTGCCACATGTTGTAGAATATCGTTACACATTACAATGTGTTGGTTTATATTAGAGGCGGTCTTGCAGCCAGTGTTCGCGTGAAACAGCTTTCGAACCTAGAAAATTTGCCTTGCAAAAAGCAGTGCTCGGTGATCTTCTCGTGCACAACGGCTGGCATCTTCTTTCGCTTATTTCTAGAGTACACCAGCCCTTTCACGTTCTCGCACGTGCTGCTTTAGTTGGTGCCAAGCATGCGTGTTCCTTATTGACCTAATGTTTTCTACCGTCCTCTTAAATGCATGCACATGTGACGTATTGTTGTATTATTTGTATACGTATATAGGTTGCTATAGAATTACCACTGGCAAAAGTGTTTCGATTCTACAGTGGCGGCATTGTGTTCACTAACATACCTTCTTTAGTACAACTTTTTTTTTTCGTGTTCAATTTTTCTTAAGTTTTTAACCATCTAAAGCATTTTTAATCATTTAAGTCATTTAATCATTTAATCAATTTAAGCATTTTAACCATCTAAACCCGAGCCTCAGGCCGCGTGAGGCCCGTATAGGCAGATTTTCGGGGACTCGCGGCCATGTTTAGACTTCCGTGTTGTGTTGTCCCTGCAATCGAAGTATGGCTACACGATGAGAAAAAAAAACTACAATTTTTTGCCAAACACGAGGCACGATATGGCCCGCGTGCAGCAACAAGGGCATTAAATCATAAGAGTGTGCAAGCATAGGATCTCTTGCTGGGAGCGTGTAACAAAGGCGCACGACCACCCGAACGTATTCGTCGAGTTATCAACGCCAGGACCCCATTTCTGGCGCAGCGGTCACAATTGAATCAAACGGAGGCACTTTTCTAACCACCAGTTTCGAGGACGGAAAAAACTTTAATGGAAAAAGGACCTGCGAGGTTGCCAGCCCGGGCTCAGGCCACCCGGGCATTGGGTGCGGTGAGGCATAGCCTTTCCACCGCTGCCCGGGCCCGCTGGATAGCCCATAATTGGTCGTGTAGTTCTGAGCTAGTCAGAGCGCTTAGCCATCGCCCCTCGAGAAGGTCCGGTTCTATCTTGTCCTCTACGTATACTGAACTGATCTGTGTGCACTTCCACAAGATGTGTGCCATGTCTGCGTGTTCATGTTTGCAGAGCTTGCAGCTTGCGTCTGGATATTGTGTTGAATTTATTCTGTTTAAGTGTACTGGGTTTTGGAACGTTCTGGTTTGCAATCTTCTCCAATCTGTTTCTTGAGACCTGTCGAGTTGTTTGTGGGGTTGTGGGTATGCTTCTCTTTGTTTCGTGTAGTGTGTCAGTAGTTTCGAGGGAATGACACCGAAATGGCTGCCTCTCCGCGAGCAAAATATGCAAAGCTTGTCACTTAAGTGTGGCCCGCGTGACTGCCATAGGAGTTGGTATATTGGCCCTAGCCGGTTCTGAGATGTGCAGGCCTGATCTAAAGCACTACCCCGCCATTGCACAGTCGTTGTGCCCAGAAGTGGCTGCGATAGCTGTAAGTTGTTTGTGCCATTCGGGTATAGCGTGACGAGAGCGCCGGAATTTCGACGTCACACTGCAGCCTTGATGGCGTTTGTTTGTCGCCCTCACGGGCCATAGCTCCCCGACAACCATGCGTGGAATTCGCTTGCGAGAAAATTCTGCGAATTCGTTTTCCCTTCTGCCTCAGCATAACTGGCGCCTATGCTTTCCTATTTCGCTGCTGTCTATTAGTGGCATGCGTTAAAGCCTCTGGCGAATTATGCATCACACGAACGCTGTTCAATCGTTAGAGAGTTGTTCGAAGAAAGATTTGCAAAAGGTAAAAGGTATATATGAAGAAAACGTAAGCAAAGGTCAAGTGTTTTCACTGGTATTCTATTGCGAATGGGCGCATCGCATTTGCCATTCTTTGAGTAACATGCGACTACTCGCTTTATTAATGCGGTTAATTTGTTAACGCTTTGCGCTATTACTACTCTGCATAGTATGCAGTGCATCATGTGGCTTACAGATGGAAGCTATAATTGCTCGCGCATTTATAGAATATTATTTACTTCCTGCTATATTCTAACACAACATAAACTTATTTGGGCCATGCTGAAGTGCGAGGTACTTAACAATTTTCGGTGTAAGTTGAAAAAAAAAAGAGATTGTCACTTGAACTCCTTCGCACGCGCCAATGAGCAAAAGCGTTTAGAAACTTGTCTGCCGATCTGCTTTCCAATCCCGTGGCAGCTCACACCACCGCAGATCCCGCACGGCGTCCCTCCCATATCCATCACTGCAGAACTTATCGTAGATAAATTGCCGCCGACAAACTTTCACATAGCATTTCTAATACTGATATAAATCGAAACGACGCGAACCGGTTCAAACTGTAGGAACATTCCTCCGAAATAGCAAGCGATGCATGTGTCAAAAAGTTCGCAATCTCTTGCTGTCGTAAAAAGCGTACTAAATTGCTCTTTCGAAGGCCAACACCGCGATTGACGTCTTTGCAAAAACACGATGGAGGCAAGCGATCTAAACTGTGTAAACACAATAGTTGGCCTTTGAGGCAGCCCCAGTCGTATGGTGTGTTTCGCGCATCCTCCTTTCCAGCGGGCTCAAACCATGGGGAAAGACGCATTTCGTAATTTTCCGAATTGCTTTAAACGAAGAACTTCGACGCGAAGAACTCGGAAAGATACCGTTGAAGGACGATCTGAACTTTACTGAGCCGAGAAAGCAGTGGAGGAACATATTCATCGAGAAGGGTGATCAGATGTGACATGGGACATGTACCTATGTAGCATACACCAGGAATTTTCCATTACCGAAAAAAATGCAAACCTCCCCCTCTCCAACCCTCTTGCTCAACTCCCACACCCCGTTGTTAAGCAGAGTGTGAATTTCATAATAACCACTGAGAGACTGCCCACTCCTGAAAAGCTACGCAGACCTCGTGGTGAGTTGCTACATCGTCGCGACTAATCATGCGCATTTTTGTAGCCACCCTACGAATTGAGAGTAACATGTTTCGTCGCGTCTAACTCGTCATTGTCTCTCGCGAAACGCACGTGTGGTAGGCGCGCATTCTAGCACGAACATGCGCATCACTTGGCAGGATGAGACACCGGTGATAGCGGTGTCTCATTCTGTCTACATTGTAGTTGGGCATCTTTCGCGACCTTTCCCCACGTATATAGGCTAGCCAACCGGATGCGAATGCAGCTAGCTTCCCTATTCCCTTTCGTTCTCTGTCTCTCAGTAAAATCAGCTCATGAACGTCTTCCACAGTCAAGCACCCATAACTCCGTCCACTCCCCATATTCTGCCGAGTCATGAGCACTAATGGGACGGGTGATGTATCGGAGATATTACAGCAGTTGAAGGAAGACGCGTCTTCCTTCCTTAACTCAGCCTGGATATTTGCACCAACGTGCGCGTTTATCGAATACTGCCATATAAAGAAAAAGAAAAAAAAATGCTATTTTCGAAAGCGCTATAGCGTATACGAACGGGTCTGACACGCGGGGCTGCCTGTGCCTCCACTTAGCCATCGCTGCAGGTCGAGAGGACCAAGGTTAAAAGCCGGGAATTCGCGCGATCGCGCTGCAAAACGCGCTAACTAGCGCAGCAAACACGCACTCGCGTACGCGCACGTACACGCACGCTACACCGAGACGAGCCGCGCAGGGCCGGTCAGCGGCTGCCACCGCCGAGGCCGCCTTCGGCGGCGGACAGCACGTGAGCGCACTTCGCGAAACGTGCCGCATGCAAATGCGGCAACCCCGTCGCCTGCTGTGTGGGACACGCGCTCGCTTATCCATTCCGCGCGCGGGGCAGAAGGGCCCGCCGCCCCGAACACTGGAAAACCGGAACTTCTGGCTCGGCGTGTGTGTGCGTATAATCTCTTTTCCATGCGCGTCGACGGAATGTGGACGGGGCCGCGCCGCGCATCTCTCGACCGGCCGCTGCGCGCGACTCGTCGTTCTGGATTCTCGTCGATCTTGTTTCATGACTAGGGATGTGTCCTCCCTACACTTTCAGCTCTGCGCGTCTCTCGGCATGCTCCTCTGCCCCCTCCACCCGCCCCCCGCCGCCCCCCGTCTCGTCTTTTTCCTCTTGGTGTCGAGCGGGTCTACACAAGCATTCAAGCACGTGCACAAGTGCTTTCCTCTGGATGCAATGCGTCACGGTGACGCATTGCGCCTTATGGCTGGTGCTTACATAGAAAAGCGAACGGAAGGTTTAGCGATCAGCGACAGTCCGGGCCTAAGGAGACGTAAGAATGGAAGAGTGCTCCTAATGCTTTAAAAAAAAGTTAACTTGTCTAGTTTAACGTCCAGAAGGTGCGCAGTGGGATATGAGGGACGTCATAGTGGAAGGCTTCGGAATAACTTTGACGACATGGGGTTCTTTACCTTGTGGCTAAATCTAAATGGGCGGGTGACCCGCCGTGGTTGCTCAGTGGCTATGGTATTGGGCTGCTGAGCACGAGGTCGCGGGATCGAATCCCGGCCACGGCGGCCGCATTTCGATGGGGGCGAAATGCGAAATCACCCGTGCGCTTAGATTTAGGTGCACGTTAAAGAACCCCAGGTGGTCGAAATTTCCGGAGTCCTCCACTACGGCGTGCCTCATAATCAGAAAGTGGTTTTGGCACGTAAAACCCCAAATATTATTAAATGGGCGGGTGTTCTTTGCAGTCCGCCACGGTCGAAATACGGCCGTCAAGGTCGGGAATCGAAACCGCAGCCCCGTGCGGGAACGCTGCAGAAACTCAAGCACGGTGGCGGATTTGAAGTCTAGGTTCGCGGAAGCCCGAAAGCGAAGAGCGAGGTCTGTAGGAAACGGCTTCGTGCCTTGACGTCCAACACAATCACTGCCGCAATTATTCGATACGCTGCCGTATAAATTCCAGCTTATCCATGCTGGCGTAATTTGCAGTCTATAGTCGAGGATCCATTCTACGTGAGGCCGAAACTAAACGGTTGTGGTACCGCTCTTAAGAAAGGGAAGAAGGATATCCGCCGTGAAACTCGCCTTATATAGGCGGCCAGTCACAGGGATAAAAAAGCAGTGTACAGCGCTGATAGAGACTGTAGTTTCGTAACGATCTCCTTGGATCTCCAAATGGTCTTACGGCTTTGCGCCAGACAACGTCTGGGTACCCTGACTTATTCAAGCACTATTTTCCGGCATTCCACTCAACAGAGCGAGTCCTGACTCGAAAGAAACGACGCTCAGTGCAGAGCTAAAAGCGTCGCTGCGCTTCTCATGAGTCCAGAGAGTCGTAAATTTATTTATTTTTTCTGAAGTTGGGTCAGTAAATGTGAGTGCTACAGGTCACGCAGGTTACTCCTTGTGTAATCATTGTGCGCAAGCACTATGTCCCACATTTCAAAGTTGTGCAATCTCACAAGCATTAGTTTTGTGTGCGTATACGAGTTGTCTGTCTTTCTTTTTTTTTCTTTTTTGTTCAAAAGGCGTTGCAATATCGAATCGCACAGGTAGGTCAACTTACTGTAGGGTTATGTAACGGGAGTTCACTTATACACATGCGCCTCAAGGACGAGTTCCTCTAAGCGAAAGCTCCCGGATGCGACCTGTGCCCGCACAATAGTTGCTTCTATCCTCTCAGATAGATAGTTGCTTCTATCCTCTCACCATCAGCAGAGAACCTGAGAGCTAAAACCTTCTAACTGCTACTCACTCTTTCCACTCACCTTTGCACTCACTGACCTTCTCCCCAACACAGGATAGCGATAACCGGATATGTCCCCTGCTTAACCTCTCTCCTTCAAGAAACTTCATCCCCGCATAGTCGAGCTAACTCAGTTCTGAACAGAATCACAACTGATCTCTGAAGTTAACTTCTTCAATTTAAATTACCCGCGAACAGAGCAGCGCTTATACGTCATCTATTGATCATTCGACCCATGATCTCCTAGATAGGGGGGTTGGGAGGGGGGGGGATCATGTGCGCTGGGAAGTCTGGGGGAGCGTGCGTCGGTTTTCGTTTAGTCAGCGACTTCTACAGAGACCGCCCGACAGATGTCGAGGCCGTCACAGGAACTGTGGCGACTGATCTTTTGCGTTTTCGCACTGACAAAGCCTTAACACACCATATTTTGTGTCCATAGTCCACAAGTCGACGGCGCTGGTAGAGAAGCTATTGTGGCAAAGTAACAGAATTTAAGGTGTAGCTCCTAGTGCTGGACGTCCCTATAATGCCGCTCATCCCGAAGCACTGGCTTCAAGGTACTTTGACATTTTATCGAAAGATGCGGAAGGTTAAGCGAAACCGACAGATCCAGAATCTGTCGTTAGTGCGTATGACGCCACTGCTCCGCCAGAGTCGGCGAATTGGAGCCAAAACAAAATCGCATTCTTTAATTCTTGAGTGAAAACAGTGCCGGCATAAACATGCCCTTCCATAAAGTCTGTTTAATCGAGGGCACTGCCATTTTGCGATCGTAGCGGCGTCTATCGTCCGGCGCAGGGCTGGTATGTGGCATCGTGCTGGAGGGTCCACAGCCAACGTCTTGTTGACGACGAGTGGCAAGTTTTCGTGTTTGTCTGAGAGGTATCCACAAGTTGTTGTGATTGGTAAACTTCTTACTGTGTCGTCACTAAGCTTCGAACTTTGATTTAGTCACAAAATCGAACGGCGTTGGGCCTAGAGGCCGTGTCTCAGCTCTGCCCGCTATCGAAATAGGAGGCGAGTCAGGTCTGAGCATCGTCGAAACGTAACATACGTATTTTTATTGCATGTCTTGCCTTGAAATCATTATGTAGGCATCACGCAGGTGACAACAAACAGAGATGCCTCCGTGTGCTCTGTGGTGTGCTGCACAGCGTATATTCCTATCCAGGTAATTTGCGAAGCTCCGATAAAACACTTTTTGCTAGCTTTCGTGCACCTAAAATTTTCGCGGCACGTTCTTCCAAGCATTGTTTACCTAGCACCCGGGCATCAAGCTTTACAAAATCAATAACTGTAATATAACTCAACCGGAAGGGCTGTAAACATGGGGCGCTCGATAAATCGACCTGGTGAAAGTGACCGCGAATATTCCACTATCAATCAGACGCACGCGACCCGTTGAAAAATACGCGCACGTTTAGATCTCAAGTGGTGGCTATGCAAGTGTACCTCGCCGACACGAAAGAGCTGAAAAACTACTCTTTGCCTCACCAAGTTTTTACATCGACGCTGTATGTGGCTAGCCGATGCGTCCGTCCGTACGCCCGTCCGTCCGTCTGTCGCCTGTACGCCAAAAAATCGTCCGGCGGAACTCCATGCGCATGCGCGAAAAGAAAATGAAAGAGGCGCGATTGGCTGCGCCAGTAGGTACATCGTTGCTCCCAGTCGCAGCCGAGCTCGCGCGCAGCAGTTTCTCTCCAGCTCCGAAATCGGTAGGCCACGCGTCATACGTACTCCTGGGGAGCAGGCAGCTTTCGATCAGCAACGGTGCGAGCAGAACCGGGAACGAGCTCGTCTACGCCGTGCCAATGCTGCAGCCCGGGCAAAAGACTCGTGCAGCCGAGCGCAAGCAGCAACTGCGTACCGAGGATCCGGAAACCTACCAAGCCGTCGTTTAATGAACCATCGGGATTAACCTAGTGATAAACACTGGGGCCGCACGTTTCAGCTCCGTTGATTAACTATCTGTGCGGAGTGCTCGGGCGGTGATTTTTTTTTTCATAAAGTATTACAGCGTGCGATGTGGGCGGCGTCGGCCAGACAGCTTGCCGGCGATATTCGGAAGCATGGGCGAAACCATGTGAACGAGGGGTGGCTGGCACATGGTGGGCATTGCTTTGATTAAAGAACAAGAAAGAACGCACCTCCATTTTCTTTTCCGGCACGTACTGTTTTCATAAACCTCCCTCGGTAAGCTTCCACCAGACCGTTTGCTGCCAAGCATGATAATCTCAGAATAGACTTGAACAGAATAACTTTAATGTGCGTGCACGAAGAAACAGTTGACTTCGTCCATTCGCAATTGTTGACCGACTCGAATACGCACCTTTCGTTCATAGCCCACTTTGATTATGGGTGCCGAGTTCATTGCCGTGCGCTCACTGGCAATGAAATTTTCTGAACATACACGTGACTAGGCTTAAGGCGTCAAGTCATTTCTGTTTATGCTGGCAATCCAAAGCGGACGCTCGTCTGTAACCGCAGCGGTGGCAATGGCGTATCTGCCGGGGGTGCAAGGGGGCACTTGCCCCTCTCCATGTGGAGGGGGAGGGCAAAGTATGCCATCCCCCCCCTCACACTTTTGAAAATGGGTATTCGGCTGCATGCAGGAAAGTCCAACAAAAGTACAGCCGAAGCTAAATTTTCTTTCCTAATAGAGTGGCCACATAAGTAATGCCTTTCTTGACTACGCATACACTTCTCAGGACGCCCTGTAGCGGACGACGCGTGGGATTCGCCATATAGGCTCGCGTTGCGAAAAACTTCTGGCGCTGGGCAGTTACCGCCGCAACAAACGTCAGCTTGCGCAACTTGCATCATGCCCAGTTTTTTGGGACCACAATATCCGTATTCGAAATAACTTGCTATATTTAATCTGCGGGCGAGGAGAAGGTCAGGATAAAGTATAATAATCAGCAGCGCCCAAAGAAGGGTTTGTCTTACGGCATGAAATCGTTAGATTATCAAACGCTGGAACTATTTATTTCTGTCCAGGGACAGCCTACGTATCATTGCAGTCTCAGTTTCTTATCACCATCAAAAATTTAATCAAACCTCTTACACGTCGAACATGCAGAGCGAAATTTCAATGCTAATAGAACACTGACGGTAATTTTTTCTAAAGGTGAGTGTCACTTCTGACTTTGACGATTTCATTTTCGGACTCTGTGTAAATCTACACTATTACGTGTTTCCAGGCAGCAGAAAAAACAGCAGATATTTCGCATTTTGAAAAAATGAAAGGCACTTTTTGGTTACATGTATTGAATATTTGCACTCTGTAGGTTGCTTATGTGCTCTCTCTCAATTTAGTTGCTTTCTCTCAATTTTTAAGCGTTATACACGTCATTTAGTTGTTTTCCCCCGGTATCCTCGGTAAAATATGTGGGGCACAGTGTATATAGTTATTCGAAGTACAAAGCAATGTTTTGAGTGATCAGCGAGAGATGTTTATTCTGTGAAGGTTCACTACAGCCTTTGTAGAAATTTACTCATTGAAGTGTTCCAGGGTGTCATACTACCGCTAATCGAAATGTTTCCCAGACTCCTAAAACAACAGCACGAGACACCAGTTGTAATCGCGTATAAATAGAGAAAATTATACGCGTAATGCATTGCGAAACGTTCACTTTCCTGTTTTAAATGCAAGTGTTGCCGATAATTACCAAACCCCCGTTTTTCCACGCGCTTTCTTACATCATACGAGTTTCGTAGTTTATTTATGCAGTGTCCTTGGTGAGCTAAACAACGCATCTTATTTATATCTGGGGAGAATGAGGGGTGTATGCAATGTAGGGTAGGCAATGTTCCAAATGGTTGGGTTAAATGCGTATTTTACAGTAGAACATGTATTCAAGTGGTCCATAGAGTTATTAGTCTGTTTTACGAGTGGTGTGAGACAGACAGGCTGCGCAGGTATAATTGCAACTGCAACTCAGGTCAAACTTTGCGAACATCAGAGGAACAATACGCCAACTTTATTTGCGATCGTAAATGAGTTTTGATCAAGTACAAGGTTGAAACAATTGTAAGAAAGCGATCGAAAGTATGGCGTTGCTGCTATTAACTAGGTTTCCCAATGTCCCAAGAGAACTTAACGTTTCAGATATTTCGTACTCTGAAGGCAGCATTTTAAGCGCAATGTGTCGCGTAAATGTAGCGTTTCTAGCCCATTTAGAAGCGTCACGAATAACTATTGAACCCTCGTCTTTTTTTCTTTTTACTTTTTTATGCGTGATACATTTGTTTCGCCTGGTGTCCTCGCTGAACTAACGAAGACCGCTTCATTATGTTTGGTCACTGTAAGGACAAGTTAACGAGTGACGTGTAGGTGAAGTTCAAAGTTGATGGGTAATTAAGGCTTTCGCAATAAATCACGTAGGCAAGCACTCTAGAGTGTTAGTAGCATGTCTAACAAGCGGGGTACAATTGAGCCCGCTGCCCTGGAAGAACTGTAGAGGCCGCCAAGAACAAATTTAGCGAAAATTGGTGGTACATTATGGAAACTGCGCGAAGTCAAGTGCGGTTGGATCAAACACCAGCCTTTGTAAAAAAAAATATTATTCAAGTGTTAAAGCGTGTCATACGACCGCTATCAGTTATGCTTCCCATTGTCCCGACATAGCTGTAGGTAGCAACAGGTATATATTTTGTGGAAAAAGGATGAGGGACATGGGTAACTGCAATGTGCGACAATATTTTTGAGTAAATTTTTGCATCCCTCGCAAACTGCGTATGGCGCAGCCGCGCGCAATCCTGCAGCCTTTGTCTCGAAAGCGATCAGCTGCGGGAGCACAGCCTAGGTGGGCCGAGTGCTCGTAGCTTTGCGTGTGCTGTGTTCTGGCCGCTCAGTTTGCGTTGAAGCGATGGACAGCACGAAGGTCACTTCGACCGCTGCTGATGCCGCGCTCCTTCACGCCAGCGTTTCGAAAGCGAGTGTCCGCGGTCGTCGAGTGGGATGTGAGCATGTTTGCCTGTGCGCGCTGCGACAATATTTTTGAGTAAATTTTTGCATCCCTCGCAACTCCGTATGGCGCAGCTGCGCGCAATCCTGCAGGCTTTGTCTCGAAAGCGATCAGCTGCGGGAGCACAGCCTAGGTCGGCCGAGTGCTCGTAGCTTTGCGTGTGCTGTGTTCTGGCCGCTCCGTTTGCGTTGAAGCGATGGACAGCACGAAGGTCACTTCGACCGCTGCTGAAGCCGCGCTTCTTCACGCCAGCGTTTCGACAGCGAGTGTCCGCGGTCGTCGAGTGTGATGTGAGCATGTTTGCCTGTGCGCGCTGCGACAATATTTTTGAGTAAATTTTTGCATCCCTCGCAACTGCGTATGGCGCAGCTGCGCGCAATCCTGCAGGCTTTGTCTCGAAAGCGATCAGCTGCGGGAGCACAGCCTAGGTGGGCCGAGTGCTCGTAGCTTTGCGTGTGCTGTGTTCTGGCCGCTCAGTTTGCGTTGAAGCGATGGACAGCACGAAGGTCACTTCGACCGCTGCTGATGCCGCGCTCCTTCACGCCAGCGTTTCGACAGCGAGTGTCCGCGGTCGTCGAGTGGGATGTGAGCACGTTTGCCTGTGCGCGCTGACACCATTTTTTTTTAATTTAGTTAGTAATGGAGTGGTTACAAGTTTA
This sequence comes from Dermacentor variabilis, assembly GCF_050947875.1. Taxonomy (NCBI): domain Eukaryota; kingdom Metazoa; phylum Arthropoda; class Arachnida; order Ixodida; family Ixodidae; genus Dermacentor; species Dermacentor variabilis. Next base: position 109,157,279 of record NC_134572.1, read on the forward strand.
CACGGCCGATAGAACTACCAACTTTACTTATTATGGCTGTCTACCAATTTGCAATTTGCTGCCGCAATTCATGCTTCGCCTCTAGGGTGGAACTGCGCCTTTTCCTAATAGTAAATCGCAATATATATATATATATATATATATATATATATATATATATATATATATATATATATATATATATATAGAGAGAGAGAGAGAGAGAGAGAGAGAGTTCGCTTGCGGTTTGCCCCACCCGCCCACTTTTGAGAAATAGTACGCCACTAAGCGGCGGAGTCCACAGATTCGCCGCGACTGAAGAAGATGTACTTCACAATCGCTTTCGAAAGCTATTTTTGCAGCTGAATACACCGTAGCCCGTTGACCTTGCGCCATCTGAAATCGTAGCAACTGCAGATGGAACAGGCTAGAATCGCACTAATTCGCAATGACACCACTACCATTCTAAGCTGCCGCTGGGAGAAACGGCGATCCAGACATACCAGTTTGAGGAGGAGAGCTGCTAGGCGGCGCTGGTTCGAAGCTACGTTCCTCCTCGCCGATAAAACGGTCTATTCTGTCACGTATAAATGTCCTAGACAGAAATTCCTATTAACAGTATGCAAACCGGACTCCAACTGTCCGAGCTGCAGCAATTCAATTGTTTGTTCAAGTCTCTCTTCTTGTGAAGGGTTCGCAGGAAGTTAAAGACTTGAAGGGAGCAACGGTGGGAAAACAAAGGAGCACCTGTTGCGCTGAAAAAGATAAATTAAGTGTCGAAGTTAAGATGTCTCGATTAAACTAAATAATAAATTTACTCTAAAGATACTGAACACCAAAAACGTACGCAGCCGCACAGACGCTAAAGGATTCACATCTGGGTAGCTAAGACATTTATTCACACCAGCAAATCTTAATTCCTAAGAAGCTAGTGGAATGTGGAATTTTTTTTGTCGTTGGTTTATAAGCAGAATCCATATACGAAAACATCTCTGAGTGAGCGCTAAGCTACATGACACTCGCGCTGCGTCAATTTCTCTTAGAAAAGGGACAGACCAATCGTCTTGCGACGCCACCAGTAGGACTGTCGGGCCGCATTCACTCACGGCACACGAAAGCACTATGGTCCAGCAGCAACATCCAGACAAAAATGCAATCCCTGTGTTTACGTTTCCCATTGGGCCTAACAGCAGCTAGAATCGACAAGACACGTGACTTCTTTCTACGTCTTCCTTCCTTTCTTTCTTTTTTCATTTCCTTCTGGATTCCCCCTGCACACTTTGAACGAGAGAAGAGCTGACAGGCGCCGCTTCACGAAACCGGCGGACCTCGCTTGCTGCCGGCGGAACGGGCCTGCCTCACCCCCTTCTCTTGCCGCTTGAATGGACGTTGCCGTGTTCCATCAAGACACGGCGGCTGCGAACACCTGTAGGCAGAGAGAGTGGCCCCGTCGGCCGCTGCGACGTACGAAACAGGAAACGGAAACAGAAGAGTGATGGCGAGATGCAGCTTCTGCGTGCGCCTTCGGAGCCGCGGCGGAAGCAGAAGAAAAGGCCGAAATGGCTGTGGAATCTATATTCGCATCTTCCGGAACGACGTTTCGAACGCGCGCTCTTTTCCGGCGGCGTGCGCAGCTCGCCACTCCGGAAAAAGAAAAGAAAAGAAAGAACGGGGGAAATGGCACACGGTCGTCTGAGCAGGTTTCGGTCACCGTGTCATTTTCGATGGCCGAGACGTGGTCCGCGCGTTTTTCACCTCCGCACGTTTTCGATTAACTATCTCGATAGAAAGCGTGGTCTCCTTACGCTCACTATCGCGTGCGCCAATTCGTTGCTGTCAGACGTCGACCTCCGCGGCTGGCAGGTGGAGGGCAGGCATTGCGTTGGATAAGATGCAACATTAAAGGCGGGGGCCCGTTGCGTTGTGCGCTGAGAAAACATGACGGCTAATGTATATGCGTCAAACAGCAAGAATGGCAAGAGTGGGACAGCGCTGACGCTGAGCGTTCAGTGGTTGTAGGTCTAGGTTTCGATTCGCTCGCGCTAAGGTCCAGGCGAAATCATCTTGCTCCACGCAATTTTTAAAGCGATGCTTTGTTTGCCTCTTCCCTGCTTTGGCATTCGTCGTCGTTTTCTCTCATAGTAGACAGCAACTTGGGTTGCTTGGTATGTACCTCTCGGTGGTGGTGGTGGTTGTGGTAGTGGTGGTAGTAGTAGTAGTAGTAGTAGTAGTAGTAGTAGTAGTAGTAGTAGTAGTAGTAGTAGTAGTAGTAGTAGCATGAAATTTTAACAAAGCCATAAGGAGGTAGGGATCAGCTAGAGAAAGCTGGTCCGGCTTCTTCATCCGCCTTCGAGTAGATTACTCCATCCGAAAGTCTAGGAGTAGTTAACGCACCACCAGCCGTATCTGGTCCTGCAAGCTCGAGTTGGACAGTACGAGCTGCTTTACGTAAATCTAGTGTATTTACCCGAATAGAAAACTTGAGTCATTGAGTATCTGCCGAATGTTGGCCAATCACCCAGTATGGGCATGTCACTGCGACAATGGGTTACAAGCCATATGTGCATTTACATATCATGTCATACTTCTCTGTGAATACACCGCTAATCAACATTCTACCCTCGACAAGAGAGAGAGAGAGAAAGAGGATGCATAGAAAGGCATTGAGGTTAACCAGAGGCAGTTCCGGTTGACTGCCCTGCCGGGGGGAAGAAGGAGTAGGGCGATAAAAAGAGAATGAGAGAGGAAGGAGAAGATAGAGAGAAAGAGACGAGCACGAACAAACCGCGTACACTTTAATATCGGTCATTCCAGCGACGCAGGCGGTGCCACGCGGCCCTCCTCCGAACCAGACACCCGGTGATAGAAATCTGCGACGCACTTCGGCGGTTCGGCCTGGCGGTATGCATGGACGCGCCGATGAGGAAAAAAGGGAATAGTAATCACACGTGCAGCGTGCCGTAGCGAGTGTTCACTGCTATACGGTATCTTTAAAATGTACTTCAAGACAGGCGTAACGACCTGAGGCGCTGAGACCAGTTACAAAGCTCGTATTACATTTGCATGACACTGAATCGCGTACAGAGGGGATCCCGCTTGTCTACAGCGATCGAGCCGAGCTCTGCGCAAGGAAGAAACAAATTTTAAGCCAGGCACCGAGTTACGAAGAAACAACTCGAAACGCAAGTGGAAAAATGTGAAACCCGTTCAAGCACAAGTATTTTGTACTTAGCAAAACAGCTACGCTAAAGTTCAGTTCATTTGCTCCTCCGTATACGCTGCTCGAGGCTCTAGACGAGCCAGATCACCCCTGTACGTTACGAGTTTCGTAAATTGTTGTATTATGCAGCCGTTCTTTTTTTCTGTTTACATTTCGAAATGCGCTAAAATTTGTTTCTTATTGCACAGGATTAATTTGTTGAAAACAGGAGCGCTTGAAAAACAACTAACGTCTGTTACCGGTATGCGCTTACGTTTACTAAGTGTTTGTGACGACACAAATATATGGCTTCATGCCCGTGAGCATTTTCAAGGTTAGTAACGACATACTGACCTTTACAGAGCCTGTACCTTCACGCACTGCGGCGTTGACGCAGTGCCGCGGGCCCTTGGTTGCTCTCGTCTGCAGGCACAGCGATTCGATGCTGACCTCGGTTTCTCTAATGGAATAGTAAGCTGTTGGGCTAGCTTGTTTGGCATGATTTTTGCAAAAGGGAGCGCAGAAGCTTTGCGGAAAAAGGAGACGTGGACAGGAAATACACTCCCTTGCAAATAGGTATATTTTCAGAGACAAAACGATTTCACACAACCTAAAATGAATCGGGAAGAAACACGGCGTAGACCTCGGCTTCGCAGCTCCTCTCAAGCTTTCTCGGCTGTGCGCCTTTCCAAAACGGCCACAACAAGAACATGACCTGTGGAAAGAAACACACGAAACCGCTCGCCTCCTGTGCTACGGAAGTGGTACATAAGATACCAGTCGACTGTGGGGCAGCTTACATTGGGCAGACGGGGCGCTGTCTAAATGACAGGCTAAGAGAACATTCTTCATTTTTAAAGGCCCTGAGCAACTGCGCGCACCTTCCTGCGCACTGCAAGGATTGTGAGTGTAAGCCCATTTTCGATAAAACCGAGAAAAAAAGCAGATCCAAAGGCAGACTCCAAAGGGAAATCGTCGAGGCAGGCCAGATTCACGCTCGTGCTAACCTTTGTATTGGTGCTCCGTCAGTGCAGCTGATGGGTAAGGAATTTACGTTCCTCGCCCTTGGCTGAAATTTCTACGCCACCTCCTCTGTCACTCTCCCTCCGAATGTTTTTTTGGAACGACTTCTGTCTGGCCACTTACACGTGCCGTTGTTGCTGTCAGCTACACCATAGCTGTCATTATTGATGTAGTGATGCACGCCGTGCTGTTAGTCGAATTATATATATATATATATATATATATATATATATATATATATATATATATATATATACAATGTAACCATTTTTTCTCACAATTCTCGATGGCAGCGCATGCGGAATAACGTTCCTGGTCTTTCCTGTCCAAGTCTCCTTTTTCCGCAACGCTTCTGTGCTCCCCTTTGCAAAACTCGTCTCTAATGGACTTGGTGCCGCAGCATATGATGTGACCGGCGTTGAACGTAGCTTCGCCTTCATTTACACACCTTTGCGTCTCTTGAGCGAGAGAGATAAAAGATGGTTTGCGGCGAAACTAGAGCGCCTGACGTGCTTTGCTGCTCGAGGTACACACGCGTGCGAGATCGCCTTATCACCGTTTCGGCTTAGTAACATCAGTAAGGCCTTTAGCGCGGATGTTCTTTGGGAGCACTGACCTAAAGCTATTAGTTCTGATAGTGGACGACTGTCCAACTGGTCCAATACTCTGCACATCACTTACCTCTGGACACTATATCGCGGGCAGACAAAGATAGTGTGTGTGAGCGTCTCTTCGCTGTTGCATGTCTCGCAAGTTGGGCTGTTGGCCATTCCAATAAGCGAAGCATATGAGTTCGTCAACGCAACGCCTAGCCACAGACGGTACAGCATCCGTATGTCAGGAGACAACAAACGCAAACGACACATGGTGAAAACGTTCGAGTCCCACAGAGGCAAAGTACAATCCCAGGACATCAATCGCAGCCCAGCCGCAGCGTCTGTTCGCGAAAGCGGAATGAGACTCGTTGACCACTTTCGTGGGCAGATCGGGCGGCTTCGTCGGCGTGGTCATTCCCGCTGATGTTACAATGTCCTGGAAGCCATTGAAAGATTGTGTTGTGTCCCGTGTCATGGTTGCGACGGGTGTTAAATTAGTACATGTGAAAGTGCAGTATAGACTCATGTTTTGTCTCTCTCACTTTCACTCCCCATTCCCTTCCCCACGTGTAGGGTAGCAAACTGGACTCAGTCTGGTTAACCTCCTTGCCTTTCCTTCTTCCATTCTCTCTCTCTCTCTCTCTCTTTCCAGCGTCGAATTTCTGATGCCAGTTGTTCATTGGGTCCGCGGCGCATTGGGTTTTGTATGCACTGAAGGAATGCCTTGGAGACACTAAAGGCTGTCCATTATTGTAGTGGTTCCTGATTAATGAAGTCAAGTGCAGCGCTGAGTGCTGCAAGTTCTGCACCCGTCGATGTGGTCACACATGAAGTTTTTGATCTGATTTCTTCAGATTTTGCCGGGATGATGACTGCAGCAGCAGAGCAACCCAGAAGGCTGGCACGCGGATCGTTCATCCTGCGCGAAATACGTGATAAGAAGATCCTAGCCTGTTTCGTTGACGCGGCACAGTGCCCGACCAGGGAGGCCTTCGTTGCCACCACGATCAATAAGCAAGGTCGAGTCAGAAACGCTCTCACAGTCAAGACCCACAAGTCCGAGATAGCAGAACAGGTCGCCATCGCACTCGCACTCACAAACCCGACCACCACCCACGTCTACAGCGATTCACGCTCGGCCGTGAATACAAAACATCATATTGCGAAAATTGCCATAGCACACTAGACGTGCATCACTTTCTCTGGCCGTGTGGTCGGACCCACGCAAACGAGGATCAAGACTACGCCAGGCTACAAGAAGAATTACGCAGCACGGACCTGACGGAGCAGCTCTGGGCTGTCCAGCGAGCCCACGATGCGGCCAGGGAGTTACAACTCCCGGTCCCAACGTGGGAGTAGCCCGCTCTATGGGACCTTGCGCCCCGTAGCTCGCAGGACCTTTCTATAAAGTTATTCCATCCATCCATCCATCCATCCATTTGTGTAGACATGTTGCCAGAATCTGTGCACGTTGTGGACGTGTTCCAAAGTTGCTTGTTTCAAAGATTGCAAAGGCCCTCAAACTTTTTTTCTGATTCCTGGAATTGTCAACTGCACTTGCCACCGGTGCGGACACCACAATGGGTCTGATAATCATGTAGCAGGCGTAAATTGTGATGGCAAGTAGGACTGATGTCTTGCAATACTTTTGGCAAATGTTGAATGTGGCCTCTTTGCTGGCAAGCAAGCAAGATAGTGTGAGGGAATCCGAGTCAGGTGTTGGATGTGCGCTCTCAGGACATGTGTAACAACATAGAATGTGAAAGGAGGATCTCTGGCAATGACCGCTGTAGCAATCGACGACTTACCCTAGACAAGCATCACACATGGCCTTCGCCCTCGCGACAGAGAGAGCTACAGGCGACGAGGCTTGTCTCCTGTCAGCCACTATCACTACTACTTTGCTAATGAAAAAGAAAATTAAACACGGGCTCGAAAGGGTTACACGCAAGCAAGGTTTCAAAAAGGTTTGGAGTATGTGCTTTATTAACAGGCAACTCAAGTTCTTATTTCAGCTTCTTGAAAGAAACGTTCAGTTTCGCTAGAAAGTGGGACGAGATTCTTCAAGCTCGCACAACTTTGTTGTCTTTATTATTAGTAGTAGTAGTATTTTTTGAGATGTTAGTGCCTGCATATAGGTGGCGACGGCTGCTGTTCTTCTCTGGCATGGTAACTGCGCTCATCGAAACGACAAAAATGATGAAGTAACGGTTATAAAAAAATGTATCGTCATCAGTTCTATATTCACGTACTTTATAACCGAGGACGGTTCTTTGAGCAACTGTCTGCGCAACGTGTCGTTGCGTGTGAAGTGAAGTTTAGTGTGTCAGGCGATACAATCTTATACCGCCGACTGAGCCATGACTAAAGGAGACACTAGGCTCCTGGCTAAGTCTTGCTTTCGTAGAGCGTCACAGCAGCCGCACTTCAATACACTGAAAATTGTATAGTGGGACATACATAGAAAAAAAAAACGATATCTCATCAAAAGCGGAATGCACATCAAAGCACATCAAAAGCGGAATGCAAATATGCACGTAATTTTCCCTATGTTTTCCTTGATGTCATTGTTGGCGTCTTATGTAACATAACTTTAGTGGCAAGTTATCATCAACGAAAGCAGTGACTCGGAGGCAAATAAATACGTAAATATCATACCGCCTATGTTATGAGGAAATTACTTGCATGTCAGTATCATCATTCATTCAGTGGTGTTGTTAGAAATAAGAAGTGCATAGCACACTTGAAGGTGGAGATTGTTTAGGCTCTACAGCAATAGGAATCAGACTTGGAGAAACACTTCACACTGTCATAATTTGATGGGAAATTCTTTGTGTGCCATAATTTGTGCTTGATCTTTCTACCACCATTAACATTTGACGATAAACGCATAGCCAGTATTTCTACTCACATACCGGCTAAAGAAATCAGCTTACTTTTTCGTTCATTAAATATAATACCTAATGTCATAATATTTAACCTTTGGAATATCAATCTGGGCCATCAGTCCCAGAGCGATTATTTCCAGACCAGGGAGTTTAAATAATCTTCCTGCAGGCCCGTCGCTGTTGAACAGAAAGTTTCTCTAATATGTCTGTATACTATAGTGTTACATGTATACCCAGACCAATGAGCAATAGTTAATACGTGAATGAACAAGAAAGAAATATAATTGTCTTCTGATCGAGAGGGGAAGAACGCGAAAACGGTATATCATGCAGTTAATATGTGAATGAACAAGGAAGAAATGTAATTGTCTTTTGATCGAGAGGGGAAGAACGCGAAAACGGTATATCATGCAGTTAATATGTGAATGAAACAATAAGAAATATAATTGTCTTTTGATCGAGAGGGGAAGAACACGAGAACGGTATATCACTCAGGTGTAAATGTAATGTTGTCCCAATGTCCAAATGACGCTACTTCCTTTAGGAGGAACACATCTCTCGCTGGTCCAAATTTAAGCAAATTTCCAGATTTCTAGAATTCCTCGACCTTGCTTGATCACCTTCTCAGGCACTGCGAAATTTGACATCCTATTTCAGCCCTCTAGAAAGGGCACAAAATAAAGCGCACTGTGCCAGGCAGTCTTCACAGCTTTTTTGCACTCGCGTTTAGAAAGGCATAGAAACGAAAAAGTCGACACACGAATCTCTTTTAGCGCCTATATATGCATCGCCGAGAGACATGATCAGAGTATATAGTGCCACCCGCACTTGCAGAGTTTCAAGTGCCAGGCTATTCCGTTCCTATGTAGCGTGAAGACTCAAAAGAGTGACCCATCATTCTTTCGCAAGCGATCCCAACTCGCTTTCGATAACGAGTTCACTTTGGGCCCTTCAATCTCGCTAAAACGAAAGCACTTATCAAGGTTGCTACCATTTTCGCGCTCGTGTTTGGATATAATGAAGCGGCATTATAGAGTTCGTTGACGTAGTTCAGCTATGTAAGGCTCCTTCGCCGGTCCGTGTAGGCAGCAGCAACGCCAAATCTACACCAAAAAAATACATTGCCGTTACAAAAAATTCCACCTCCATTTGGTAAAGGCAGCTTACGCATGAAAACTGACAGAAAAGAACAGCGTAGCCCATGACCCATTCCTGGAATTCAATCAAATGCATTCAGAAGGAAATACTGGAGAAAACACACAAGCAAATGCATATTCATTACAAAATTCGACCTCCAGGTGGTAAAGGCCACTTAAAGTAAAAAAAAAAAGCTAATACACAAGAACCAGTAGGGAAGCCGCGGCTACATACTCCTGGAATTCATTCGAATCGTACAACGTATGCTCGTCTCACTTCCTCCTTGTGCGTTTGGCTTTATGTTCTCGCAAAATGCACTTGTGTACATAGAGGCCGGTACTTGTGAATTCTTTTACAACGCTGCTATATTTCCGCAGTCGTTCGGCGTCATCTTTGCACAGACCAGGCATGTGAGCCTTCGTACAAGTTTCCGTGCACATTCTGGGGCCGGTGGCACCCTGTTCCTTCGAAAGTCTATTTCTTTGTGTATATCGCTAAAGCAATTTCAACGCAAGAGTTGGACTAATTAATTAAGTCTTGCATAAACATCGCATGCGGGAATAAGTGATTTTATCGTTTAATGGGAGCAATCTTACTTCGAGTGGGCACGAGCCGAGCCCGCGTACTGCGTAAGAGTGTAGCTACCGCTTTCGAAAGTGCATAAATTAGTAGTGAGCGCCCCATTCCTCTCATAGCGTACTTCAGGTCCCGCTATAGATGTGACTTTGTGCGTGCGGCCCACTTGTCGCTTGAGTCTATGCAGCCATGGATGCGTGCGGAGTTCACGGATGATTACTGGTCAAATCTTGAGATAAGATAATCTCTGTACACATCTGGTCCCTGAAACGCCCCACAGATAGAGGAGGGCAGTATTCTGTAGCTTACGTATGTACTTGGCTGCTGAGCACCGACATGCTACAGCAGTCCCGCTACAAGACCTACAGCGACACCGATCTTGCCCCGCGCGCAAGTACGCACGCTCGAAGCTTTTTTTGATTGCATGTTTCACGGACCCAGGGCCCCACTTAATTATAGGGTGCGTGCGCAGCCTTGTGCATCAGAAAATCGGCGCTTTGTCATGGCGGCAGCATTCGCAAGCTGTCGCAGGAGAGCTTGCGCCTCATCTACGTGAGCTATAACGTTTCCGAACACTATCGGGTCTCTGAACGAGACCTCAACCCAAATGAGCAGGTGCGGCCGCCTTTGACTCTTATAATTAGGAGCCCCGCTTCCCGCATGACTGAGCCGAATTCAGATGGGAAGATATGCGGCTCCCTCGAAAAAAAATGAAGCCTTATGGCACTTTGCTTTGTCGTACAAGTGTCAAACAAATAAAAAGAAGCTAATGGTGTAATTTGCAGCGCAGTCCCAAAGTGATTCAGACGAAGAAGGAAAAACGAAAGTGTGGGCTCAAAGAATTATGCCTCACACGGTGAGGGTTCTTTGACCCTGGTTAATTTTCGGCGTGGCTGGCAGAGCGTGGCGACTGGAAGCCTCGATCGCGCAACAGGGCCACCCCCACGAAAGCGGATTCTCGGATGGCGAAAGAGGCCTCGTATTTCGTGCTTTCAAATTTTTGTAACGAGAGATATAGAAAGAGAGAGAAATGTCTTCCAACTTGTTTTTTTTTTTTCTTAACTGTCAGACACTTCAATCGAAACTGCCCAAGCCTCCCACGCTGCTGTAGACCCTCGTCTATGACAAGAAGGTCAGAGGGACGCCCCCTTGCGAAGTCGAGTTATTCAGTGGACAGAGCTTACTGGCAAAGAATAGCCCGAATACACAAGGGATGTTACACAAGGGGCATTACACAAGGACAAGTCGCGACACCCACGCAGGAAAAATAGTCCTTTTGTATCGCGCTATTCTTCAGTGTTCAAAACCAACACACCCAGGATTCTACACACCTTTAAAACAGGGCTTGAAAAACAAAGCTTGCCAGTGCACGATCGTAAAGAGCGTTAGACTGTAGAAAGATTTCCTCCGCTAAGGTTAAAACTTACAAGCAAAAAAAAAAATTGGCTGCAAGGACACAGTGACGTCGTGTTAAATATACGCAGTGAATGTGTTGCGGGAACGCCTAGTCACGCCTTGCTCTATATGCAATATTTTGGTTACTTGTGTATGATTTTTTGTATGCATGTCTCATCAGACTCTAAGCAATATTACGCTTATAACGATCAGGTTAACGAAGCTTTTCGCTCTCTGTTACCATATGTGGCGGGAGAGTGTTTTCGAGATTCCCTGGGTAGACTCGTACACATTTCTCTGATATGTTCTTTTTTTTTTTTTTTTATTGAGAAAAGAAAGAAAACTAGGAATGTAGGCCCCTTTATGCCTGCTCTCTCCATACGCTACTTAAGAAAAGAAGAGAGAACGACAGATCAAAATAACAACACATACTACACACGCTCTAGCACTACTCACGGGAAGGGGAACTTACGGGCTTAATATTTTTGTTGGTCCTAACCACATGAGTCCCAGTTGCAACAGTCATTGAATCCAAGTAACTTAATTAACTGAAGTGTTAATTGACACGTAGACATAATAAGGGAAATGGAAATGCTAGTAAACGACAAGAGAATTTTCTCGCCACTACCTCAAGATTCACGAGACAATCGGAAACCGGAAGCCAGGAACAAGGTATACGATGTAAACGATAGTGACAGCTGTTGCCTGTAGTTCTTAAGTGAATTAAAGAAATCTTAAATGCAAATGAAAGTGCATGAAAAAAACAACTGGTAGCAGGTGCAATGCGAACTCACGTCTTCGCATGACGGGTGCGATGCTCTTACCGATAAAGGTATACCGCGGCGCCGTTTTCCCATCCACTTTCTGATGTACTTAGTTTTATGTACTAGAACTAACAAAGACGTGAGTTCGTACACTACCTGTGGCCAATTACTTTTTTTCATCCACTTTCGTTTTTCCTTTATTTAGCAGTTCTTTAATTCAGTTCAGAACTACCAGTAATTATCCTTATGCTGTCCTTGGCATGATTGTTTGTTAGCTTCGTATGACTAGTATGTATGCATGTATGTATGCATGCATTTATGTATGCATGCATGCATGCATTTATGCATGCATGCATTTATGTATGCATGCATTTATGTATGCATGCATTTATGTATGCATGCATTTATAGAGGCATGCATGCATGCATTTATGTATGCATGCATTTATGTATGCATGCATGCATGCATGCATGCATGTATGTATGTATGTATGTATGTATGTATGTATGTATGTATGTATGTATGTATGTATGTATGTATGTATGTATGTATGTATGTATGTATGTATGTATGTATGTATGCATGTATGCATGTATGTATGTATGTATGTATGTATGTATGTATGTATGTATGTATGCATGCATGTATGTATGTATGTATCTTACCACTATCAAAAATATAATCAAACCTCTTGCAGGTATAACTGTCGGATTTCATTGTGTAATCACGACTCATCGTAGATATGCTCGTAAAAATTACTTTGGTCGAGCGTGCAGAGCCTTTTCAATACCAATAGAACAGTTACTTGACTTTTTTTTTTTCTAAACGAATGCGTCGCTTCTGTCTTTGACAATTGCATTTTCAGGCTGTTTCTAAATAAGAGCTGCACTATTACTTGTTTCCTGGTAGGAGCAATAACAGCAGGTATTTCGTACCTTGAAAAAATGGGGGCTGCGCTTTGGTGACGTGTACCGAAAATTTTCACTGTGTAAGTTACCTATGGGCTCTGCGAACAGTTACTTAAGAGTCCCTATCTCCCAATTTTTATGCGTTATACACTGCGTTTGGTTGTTTTCGCCCGGTACCCTCGGTGAAATATGCAGGACACGGTATTTATGTTTAATCGAAGCACGAAAGATTATTCCGAGTCACGGGCGATATAGCTTTATTCTGTGCACGTTCATTACAGCCTTTGTAGAAAGTTACTCATTGAAGCGTAATAGGGTGTTACACTGCCGCTAACTTAAAGCGGCAGTGTAAGCGCCAGACTCCTAAAGCGATAGCACGAGATAGGAACATGAAATTCCTTGAAAACAGCAAAATTTCTCAGCGCAATGCGTTGTAAAACTTTCAATTTCCTAATTTAAATGTAAGTGTCGCAGATAATTACTAAACTCTCGTTTTTCAGCTGTATTTTCGTGCATATTACGAGATTTGTAGTTTGTTTCTCCAGTGTACTCGGTGAGCTAAACAAGGCGCCTTGTTTCTATCTACACAAAATTCAGGGTATGGTATGGCCAATGTGCAAGCAATGTTCCAAATGGGTGGGTTAAACGCGCATTTTCCAGTAGAATACGTATGCGAGTGGTCCATAGCGTTATTGATCTATTTTACGAGCGGTGGGAGACTTAGACAGGCTGTGCTGGCATAATTACAACTACAACTGAGTTCAAGTTTTGCGAACACAAGGGGAACAATACGCCAAGTTTATGTGCTGTGGTAACTGCGTGGTGATCAAATACAGCGTCAAAAAAATTGTAAGCAAGTGTTCGAAAGTAACACGCTGCTGCTATTCCCTATGGTTTCCAATGTCCTTAGAAAACTCTACGTTTCAGATATTTTATACCTTGAAGGAATAGGCAGCATTTTAAGCGCAATGTGTCCCGTAGTTTGAACGTTTCAGGCTTATTAAAAAGCGTTAACGAGTAATTACGAAACCCTCATCTATTTTCTTCTTAATTTTGCACGCATGATGTATTAGTTTCGCCTGATGACCTCACTGAACTATAGAGGAGGCAGCTTCGTTATGTTTGGCGACTGTAAGGACAAGTTAATAAGTGATGTGTAGGTGAATTTCAAAGTGGATGTGTAATTGGGACCTACGCAATAAATTGTGTAGGCAAGCACCCTAGAGTGTTTGAGCGTGTCTAACGAGGGGAAAAGAATTGTTCCCGTTTCCCTGGCTATAAAACTCGCCTAGACCAAATTTAACTAAAACTAGTGGTACACTATGGAAACTCTGTGCGAAGTTAAATGCGATTGGATCAAGCACAGCTTTTGTAAAAGGAAAAATCTTATTCAAGCGCTAGAGCGTGCGATAATGCCACTATCAGCTTTGCTTCTCAGTGCCCCTACATGGTTGTATACAGTTTACAACAAGTTTATATTTTGTGGAAAGGCGAGGGGGGACATGATAACCGCAACGCGCGATAAAATTTTTGCGTTCTTCATCCGGTTAGAAGTGTTGCTAATAATTACTCAGCCGTCGTCTTTCTTCCCCTATTTTCAGGCGTCATTACACGTTCCAAACCCGCCGTGGTTGCTCAGTGGCTATGGTGTTGGGCTGCTGAGCACGAGGTCGCGGGATCGAATCCCGGCCACGGCGGCCGCATTTCGATGGGGGCGAAATGCGAAAACACCCGTGTGCTTAGATTTAGGTGCACGTTAAAGAACCCCAGGTGGTCGAAATTTCCGGAGTCCTCCACTACGGCGTGCCTCATAATCAGAAAGTGGTTTTGGCACGTAAAACCCCAAATATTATTATTACACGTTCCAACTTGGTTTCGGCGATGTTCTCAGTGAACTGAACAAAAAGTTTTCTTTATATCTGGCGAATATAAAGGCCAATATGTAGGTAAACTTCAAAGACAGGGGACTATATAATTATGGCATTTGCAGTAAATTGCGCGTGCAAGTGATCGGGAGCTTTATGAATGTGTTTTGCGAACAAGGAACTTATCCTCTTACCCTGGAAGAACTGTGAACTCAACAGGCATCAAAAATAGCGGCAAGTGAGGGAAGGTGGGGGGGGGGGGCAGGGAGGGAGGTTGCCATCGTAAACGTTATGGTGAAGTAACGTGTGTTTGATGAATTACTGTTTTTTTTTTTATTCCCATCAAGAAGTGCTCCAAATCATTACATGCGGGCAAGTTTTCAAACGGACCAGTCATATATATATACGGGTAACCTTTTAAAGTATGCGACATAATTACAAGAAACTGAAGCTTATCGCAACTGTTTGAAAGAAACAGCTTCGCTGGAAAGCGGTTTGGAATTCTACAAGGTCGCACACATCTGCGGTCTTTTTTACAGCGAAGCTGTTAGCCTCTAGTTGGTCGGCCTTTCTCGTGTCATCATCCATGGGCAAAAAATGTGGCCCGATCCCCGAGGTAGTGCAATACCGCGTTGACCCGCCGAAGAGGTGAAGCAGGCTTCAAGCACTCGGCAAAGTGAAGCGAAAAGTGTACGCATTCTTTGGAATCGCGCATACAGCATGCAGAATGGCATCCGTTTCAATAATTAACGACACAAAACAAGCATCCGAACCATATAATTGATGATAAGGAGCTCCTGATAACAATGCGAAGTATAGGTAGCACTGACCACATACGTTTCACGGTGAGGATTACCGTTGCGCAAGCGGCCGCAGCGACAGCAGCTTGCGACGTGGGGAGTGACGTCACTAGCCTTTCGTACATAAAAGAACCAGCCTAGCAACTGGTTTCATTGTTGTTGAAGCATTGTTATCGGTAGGCAACGCATAGTTAGGACTCCCGATGAGCAGCGTCAATGCGAGGAGCGCAGAGGGAAAAACGGCAATACGACCAACGGCGGCGTGCTGTCAAAATTACCATTATTCCCGTTATTACCATTACTCTAAAGCAATAAGGTACTGCATACCCCCCTCAGCAGTTGTAGTGGTGGTTTTCAACAGCTTCGCTGGACTTCCACTTTCGCAGTGCCGGAATGGCGATTCAATTATTTTCTTGTGAATATTGCAACTAATTTATGTTCATTGTACTTCGTTGCGTATAACATCGACATATACTATTACCTAAACTAGCGATACATTTATACTGTAGACTTAACCACCAAGTACAATTATTTCGTCTATTATTAAAATTCTTTGTAGCAAATGTGCATTAATTATGTGCGCTGTACTGCAGCTACTGGGCCGGATCAGGGACCTCTGTCAGGCACTCATCTCCTTTCGTTCCTGCATAATCTTGCCGTTTTATGCATTTGCAAGAAATAAAACCAAATTCAAATAATGATTCGGGTCCCATGGTTCACCACATGTGGTAGATAAATAGGTCTATATCTGTTGAATATAAATACAACTGACTGAAGCATTTCCAGGCAATTTCACTTACTGTGATAGTCATTCACAATATATATATATATATATATATATATATATATATATATATATATATATATATATATAATGAGAGAGAGAGGGGGGAACAGATCGTTTGCCCCCGCCACACACACACAAACACGCACTCTCCACTTTAACGCAAATGTGCTCTGTCCCTGCACCTGCAGGCAATGCTCTGTCGAACACCGTGAATATATGAATCGCCATGCTCGAGTATCCCGGCACACTCGAATGAATATTGAATTTACTGAATATACTGACCAAGATCGTAGATTTCGTGTCCAACTCTCTGATACTGAAAGACAAACGTCCGCAGCTCACGCAGCACACAATGTAGATTTGGCGCACTAAAGCTCTGTCGCGCTCTATCTCGCTAAATCTGTGCAGTACAAGGCAAACTACTCCTGGCGTCAGCAAACGAGGAACGAGAACCGAAAAGAAAGCAAATCTTTCCATTGTCCGCCGTTGATTCCAGTGTGCGCTACGCGTGCAGTATGACAGGGTGACGCGAAGATTAGCCGCTTACAATGGGCTAACCGCTGGACTCTCTCTAAGGCACGCAGCTGGTTTTCGTTCCTGATTGGCTGACAAAAGGAATTATACAGATCCAACGCACATATACTAGGTGAAGGCGAGCATTTTGTGAAGTGGTTCATTAAATGTTATAAAGAAAATGCGATGCGCACAATTGTCATTATTATTATCCAACGCAACGTGCAATCTCATGCAGTGTGTACGAACCACGCAAAACACAACGTCGTGCAACGTTTATGCACCACACAGCTCAAGCTGTGCCGAAATGCAGACAGAAGTTCATGCGAACGCGCACTGCGAAATTCGACGGCGACGAAGGCGGTGCTTGACGTTTGTCGAGGGAAGAATGGCGATGAGGACCGAGTGCATGGCACAAAAAAAAAAAAAGGCACGACGCGAAGGACAGCGGTAACATTGATTATTGGCGCATTTAACATCCGTATAATGTTAAAGAAACACATTGTATTGTATTGTATTGTATTGTATTGTATTGTATTGTAATTCGTGCATGCGCTCTTTAGCCTAGTGAAAACTGGCACGCGCACATGCGCTCTCGTAGGCGGCTCTTCCAGAAGACAGCAGCATGCAGCCACGCTAAGCGCAGTCCGAAAAAAGGCTTGTTAAAACGTGCCTTACGCATGCAGACAAATTATCTTCCAAGGCACAGGAATTTGACGCTAATGCCACCCCCTGGCACGGCCACTTTCACCAAGGCTTCCAAGGTCCGCCCCGAAGCGCTTGTACACAAGGCAAGATTCAACTTCTCCCTCACGCCGAACCCTGAAGCCCTATGTAGGGCTTGCGTACCGGAAAGAGGTAAAGGACCGAAGAAAGACGGATACAACCGTGCATGCAGGCTTACCCCGCCAGCGATTCTTTACCTCAAAGACGGCAAGGTCGTACGTCAGGGCAGGCGTCTACCATTTGCTTTGTGCGCGAGACGCCCGTCGACAAGTGAGAGCTCGGCACGCAACATATATGTGCATCGAGTGCGTGCAGAGCTGCGAATACTGGACAACACTGGCAGGCAACGATGCTAGCTTTACAGAAATACTGTTCAGCCCCCTGGCTCTCACAATGACCGAAGGAGCAATGCACTGTTTATAGCTCTGGAGAGAGGTAGCACTCGTAATAAATTCGCCCTATTTTTGTCAACTTTTTTTTGTCATAATCAGGCTGAAACGTCATCCACCTTTCACTAAACGTTTATTCACTTATTCATACCGACCACAAACCAAGGATAAAAGGCAAAGCTTCCCACTCTTCCCTCGACATCGCCTTCGTTCTCGTTACGTCGCTGCGTAGACGTCTCAAGCTGTGCATCCACCTGATGTTGTGTTTGCAATTTGGCAAAGCTCGTGAGCAGGGGGCAGGGCATAAACATTAACATTGCTTAAGATTTAAGGTTGGCCATTGTGGTGGATGAACATGAAAATTGCATTGAGGTTTCACGCCGGCATAGGACGAAAGCAAACACAGATGTAAGCATTGCCGTTATAGCTATACAATGTGGAATTAACACTGCTCCACTAAAGCTTTGCTTCACATAGATCCCAACATATGTCAGTTGGTTCTGCTTCTCTTTTCGTTCAGTTATCGTAATTCATTAAATGTTTCAATGCAACTCGCTTGCATAAACTTGACTACCTTCCACGAAGGTTCTCCAAATACCCATCTTGCAGTGCCTGTTTCTGCTTCATTCTCACAGACATGCTTCTCAAACACACGTGCCTTCTCACGCACAAAGGCTTCTCACACAGATGCCCTTATACTTGCCCACATCCTCTGTTTTCTCACTGCGGGTGCTAGTTAAAACATCAAATTGCCAACGTACGAATCGCACGAGTCCAGAACCCTGGAGGCGGATATCTTCAAGGTAGAACTGGTGTCGCCACCTAGAGGCCTTCGCCCCAACTATGTGAACAAAAAAAATGCCCGCGAAACCTACAATCTGTTAATAAAGTTCGTGTTTGATGTATCATTGATATCCACTGTTCGCTAGTTCGCTTCGTAGACTATTTAGAATACATAATTTCCTCTGAATACATTGAGCACGCGGTATGCTCTATAGCAGCATACCACGTGCCTCAAATGAGAACAGCCAAATTTTTTAATGGCCACTGCAACCGAGACGACAACGTCTCTTTTCTTACAGCTCATTACTAGAAGTGGCGGATGTCAGTGGATGTGTGATAGCCGCTCATTAAAATCAAGTACTCACCTAAAGTTTGCTGACTTAGTATTAATTACATATTTCTGGGCACATGCTTGCAGTGCGGAAGGGTCTCTTGAAGGGGCCCTGAACCAATTTTGATCGAAGTAGAGAAAGGCATTTGAAATGAAAATAGGCTATTTCAGAGCATTTTGCCGTAAAAAGTACTTCAATGCGTTGAGCAGAAGCGGGGTTATTGGCAATCAAACACGGCGTCCGCTGTGCTCCATTTCCTTCTTCAATGTCTTGCACTGCGAAGGCTACGGCGCAGTGGGGGGTGCCCAGAACGCTCCGCCTTCTAAATGTCGCCGTGGCGCACAGCTCAGATTTCATTTTCGGCGTTAACGTAGACGCCACGACTTCCGCCTTTGGTCCCTACGACGCACTAAACATGAGCCAAACGCGGTTGCCCTCAGTGAGCCGCAGTGCGCTTAGACAGGTTCATGACGGCACCACACGGCGACCGCGGTATCTACGCCATGTTGGCGATCTCAGCTTGGTGTCAGCTATCGGCCAATAGCAGAAAAGAGAGCGTTTGAGAGAACGGTGACTTCGCGATCCGCGTGGGGTGCTCCACGCACCGCGTACGACAGCAATGCTTGGTTGAGATGTCCACGGCAGCTTATACCCGCAGACTTATTACACCAATCCCGAGGGGTGGTTCAGTGCCCCTTTAAGACAACCAGTCCTTGATCTGATCAGGCTCAGACACTGGCCAGGATTGGTACTATAGGCGTCCACTTAGTACGGACGGTGAGACTATAGCATGACCTTCAAGATACATTTCCTCAAATTCTGGAAGTATGTTCCTTCGCGTTCCGCTTACTTTCTTTTCCCACATCGGGCAAAGGCTTCCTTGGAAAATGTCAAATGCATTTTTTCGGAAGTTTGGGGAGCGATATCGAACCTGGTGTTAGTCCCGGAATGCTTATATACTGAGCGTACACATGCCTCGAGCACTGAACGGCTTCAACTGTGGGATTGCATCAGATATCACAGCGTATTCTATCAGAGTGTTAAGAAATACTGCTTACGTTTGTTGAACAAAAGGGGAATCGCATAAATTTACAGACGTTACACATTGCTATGTAACGCGCTGCCGAGAAGAAAAAAAGAAAGCGTTATTTCTGCTACACTCTCTCCTAAAACTTCGGCTATTCGCATTTGAAGCATGTAGTATTTATCCGGATGTTATTGGAGTCGAGTTTCTAAGAAGATCCGCGCAAACGACCTCATTTCAACGCCTGTTGCTCATCGCCTGAACAATTAACAAGGTAGTGCACCTCCATTAGGCTAATCCTAACTGACGGACCCGGATTGCTTGCCTTTCACGGCTAACGTCATTAAAAAAATTATTCAGACATCAGCTAGCAGAGGTCTCTAAAAGCCGACTGTGGCGAAGACACACCGATGGTGAGCACATTGCCCATCCAAGAAGCGAGGAGAACGTGCGGCATGACACTTAAAAGGACGGCTTGGAGCGAACCCACAATCGATTCAAGTCGCCGGAAGAAACACTTTTGGTATCTAATTCATAACGAGCTTTGACTGTTAATTTTTCTATTGAAGCTAACGTAAATAACTTCGTTTACAGGTACGTAGCGCCATCTTCTTCATTGACCACGCAAAGTTTACTACATGCTAACGTAACCTGCGAAAGCTTGACGTTCAGTCTTGTTGTTATGGCATTGTGACAGGTATAAAGCGCTCGAAAAAGACGGTAGAACGCAAGACAAGCGCAAGCTGCATGTCTTTTAAGATTGAAACAGAGTGAGGGACGCCACCCCTGCTTCTTTGCAATGTCCTCCGAGTTATGATGTATATAGTTGCACTTTCGCTGGACAGCTTATATGGGAGTGCGAAAGTTGAACTGAGAGATATCTGACAAATTCGATTAGTTCAATATGAGAGGAAACCACAACAAATTGTTGGTCTATACATTATAGTGATGATGACAATGACCTTAAAACATAGTATTCCTGGTCGCGCGAAACGTCAATTTCTTTTCTTCGCTTGACAAACACGCCAGCTTTAGCAGCAAAGTTGGTTGATTCTTGGCTGGTCCCAGGTGCTTGCTATATACCCACTATACGGGAGGCTAGGCCATGAATTGGGTGGTAGTACATAGGGAATCGCAGGCAAGGAAGTGCGCCATCCGCAGAAGATGAGGAAGAGGAGATAGACGGCAGCAGCCCTTGAGGGGGCAGGGGTCGGATTGTCCCAGGGATGCGGCCACGCGGGCGCTAAGGGGCACGGGGGCGGCCATGGCGTCGTCGGAAGGGCGGCCCGAAGAGGCCTCGTCGCGTTCAGGCGGCGGCGGCGGCTGCGGCGGCAACACGCACGATGGATCGGACAACGCGGACGAGACGTCCAGCATGGGCGAGTCGCCCATGTGCCGCATCTGCTTCCGTGGCTCCCGCGCCGGCAACCTGCTGTCGCCGTGCAACTGCAAGGGCACCATCGGGCTCGTCCACAAGGAGTGCCTCGAGGAGTGGCTCTCGCGACGCAACACCGACGAGTGCAACATCTGCTCGTACCAGTTCAAGGTATACGCACCATAATACACTGCAGACACGATAAGCTGCGACGCAACTCGGCATCCGTGACCGCGTATATTGTAGCACATGCATTGGCTCCCTGCCATGTTTCACGACCTCGTGACCCTGACATGCAGAATTAACATGCCCTGCTCTATTTGATCAGTGTGAGCAAGGTTAGCAATGAAAGAGAATGAAGTGGTGAGCAGAACCTAATGACTTTTTATTCGGTCAGCAGTCACTTTTTTTCATACGGTAACTGAATAAACAAAATTAAAGTTTGCAAGAAACTTTCAGCAAATGCTTATCCAGCATTAAGGTATCAGCAGCCCTCGTTTATGTTCCTGATATTTGTTAGGCTTCAAACGATGTGTTTGTAAATCGTGCACATGCAGATAGGACCGCATGCATGTTAAAAGGCCTCGCGTGCTGTAGCAGCTTATGCAGAGCAACTGTGCTGATCAGCCTTCGCGCTACGCTCGATTTACCTGTGGTTGCGCTTCCTACCGTTGCAGAGCTACTTGTTGCTTGCACGTAGTGTGCGGATTTCGCTGATTTTGGTTACTGGTGAGCATCTGCGTCTGTATAGACCCATTGCAGTTACATCGCAGGCAGCGACTCATTTCTAGTGCTTCCCACCGTTTACACACTAACAAAGATACACTTCCAAAAGATACACTTCCATAAGATACACTTCCATAAGATACACTTCCAAATATGCTTCCATTATTTCCCGCATACCTCTCCTTATAAATGATAAACATTTTGTCAGCAGGATTTGAGCACGCTTTGGAGATTCGTGAACGTATGGTGTAGCTAGAATTTACGGGTGTAAGGCGCTAAACCGTACTAAAAAAAACACTGCGTTAAAAGAAAAGCAGCAAGGACTATTAGCGTGTTGTGCACTTAACTGAGGAAGACCGCACAGAGACAGCAGTGTTGCAAACGGCCCCAGCATGTAGAGCTTGCAGTTTGTGGCATCTATGAAAGCCGGTGGCTAGATGATGTACCGATAGATATAACGGACACCATCGTAGACAGGCGCATGGTGATGGTACCATATCAGGGAGTAACGTCAGAAAGTTCAGCTTCCTTACCCAACGATACTTAAAACGAAGCCTTACTCTTACGAGGAATATTGGTGAGAGCGCATCAGTGGAAGTGCATGTGGTGAAACTTGAGCGAGTCATTTCGATGGTGTTCACAATTTTCTGGGCATGGACACTCTTACCAAGAGAAGAGCTTTGGCAAGCTAGAAAAGACTCAAATATAGAAAAGACTGGTTGGTGGCGAAGCCACACTTTACTGTCACAAGTTCGCCGCGGCATCATGGATTTTTACGACGTATGTCCGGGTGTAGTTAATTCCAAGTCATCTACCAGCTATAGGTTATCGACATACGTTATACAAATGCAATTCGCAAACGAAATTTGGTTTTCTTTAATCATTTTTTTTAAATAGCATAAGGGTGATAGCATTATTTGATGCGAAGTGGCTGCGCGCCTTAGCAACGCAAAAAAATTTGGACGACGCTTAAGCTTCGCCTTTAAGAGTGCAACGCGATAGCATTCAAAGATCCTAACTGCTTCTCACGCTTCCAGGCAACTGGAGCGCATGTAATCGTAATGTTTACCTGGAAACGCTTGCCGCGAACGCGAACGCTATGTACGAAGGCGAGCTTTGTGTTGGAACCACGGTCTCTTGCGTGGGCCGCGATGCGGCGGAGGCGAGCGCCAGCTGCAGTCAATGCACGGCGAGTTAATACAAGGAACAGGGCGCGCCGCTCCGTGGCCCCCAAGACACCCGTCGCGGCGGCGCGCGCAAAATGGCGGACGCCGCGGCCGGTTTATGTGTGTGAAGGCGTTTCTTTGAGTTTTCGCGTAACAGAATTATGTTTTCTCGTGGAGTCAAATTGCAATCCGAGAGCTATCATGTCGGCAGGTCGTGTGCAAGTCGTAGTTTGCGATCTTTCTGCGTATTTTAGCTTGAGAAATTCAATTAGTTCAGTCAATTTCTTGCATTATATGGAAGGCCTCGGTATACGTGGCTCGAAAATATTTTGTTGCAGCGACGTGACGTCTGGCGCCAAACTCCGAATTTTCTGCGGCACGAACGCTATCGCGTTAAAACTTCAGTAGTTAAACAAGGCCTTGTGTCGCTAATGCAAAATCGTGCATCCACGTTGTTAAAGCATTCTTCTCTGGGGTGTGCTAGGAGTATGTCTTTTCATGATGTACTGCCTCCATTTATACAGGGTGCTTCAGCGAACACTTTCAACCATTTTTTATATTTTTTTTTTAGATTTGCTTGTAGCGGCAAATAGCGCATTTCTAGTCCATGGGCTGGTCCACTTGAAGAGGCGGACATGCACAAGAAATTGACATGCATAATCGACTAATCAACAAAAATTCGCTAATTCAGTTTTTAGCTATTTACATTATGGCACATATATTGCAATTTACACATTCTAGCGGGTGACATTGCAAGGCACATCCACTCGAAAAGAATAGTTGGGATGACACCATTTACGAGATGTGAGTCGTCAAACCTGCGGTAAAAATGCGCTGTCGTTCCACTTACTTTCTAAACAAAGCGTGTCGTTTCATGCTTCGCTTAGGTCTTCGCTGCAACACCGGAATATATATATATATATATATATATATATATATATTAGAAAGAGAGATGAAGGAAAGGTAGGAGTGGTACTTTTAGGCGGAGAATCCCATCGAAATAAATTTCTGGCTTCGCCACGGCTGCAGTGCCTTGCACTGCGAAGGTTACGTCGGAGTGGGGCGTGCCCACAACGTTCCAGCGCCTTCTAAATGTCACAGCTTTGCACAGTTTAAATTTCGTTTTTGATTGTAACGTAGACTCCCCGACTTTGGTGCCTACGATTCGCTACAGTGCAGTGGAACACTGTATATAGATGCGTTAAGCGTAAGCCAAACCAAACGCGGTTGTCCTCAGCGTGCCGCAGTGGGCTTAGCCAGTGGATTCGTGGCGGTACCCCGCGGCGGCCGTCGCATCTACACTGCGTAGATACCACAAGACTGCGCGCTGGCTTACTATTCCTAAGGCAATAATAACACATGGCAAGTAAATGGTGTTACGAACCGCATGACGACGAAACCCAGACCACAGCCCAGACTCTGAGAACTTCAAAAAATAGCGCAACTACACCAGCACAACGTTTCCTTTTATCTTCGTGAGATGGCAGCACCGCCGCGTGTAAAGGGCGTTGTCGAGCAACGCCGGCTTGTGTTTCATGTCTACGCCAGGTGCGTTGTTGGAGCATAATTCCTGTAAAGTTCAGACAAGCCTAGCTGCATGTGCCTAATTGATTATTCTTGTAATTATACAAAGAGGGCTCTGCGCGAGAAAATAGTGCCAATGGTCAAGGTGCAAAGTACCGCAAGTGCGAACACAAGTCCGCTATGCATGTCATGGAGTAAATTGTGTTTTGCATGGACTGGTATTACCGTCTGAATCATTTAGTTTGTGCCTGAATATAAAAGAAAGGAGCATATCAAATGACTACGTCACTGTACTTCTTTACTCTCACCGCTACAATCCAGCATCACATATTTATTGGCGGTGCTTACTCAAGTGCTTGATAGCGTGCGTTGCGGTTAATAAACTCGCGGAAGCAATATAATAGCTTAGAGCATACTACGATGAGAAAAGCTAGTCCACGACCTGGCTAGTCAATGCAAGTTTGCACTGCAGACTCCTCATTACAAGTTAGCATGCCAGAACCGTTGTCCTCGTTAGTATAGTGGTCAGTATCCCCGCCTGTCACGCGGGAGACCGGGGTTCGATTCCCCGACGGGGAGAATTTTTTTTCTTCTATTTTACAGGTTTATTTTTTGCCGATACATTAACTTAAATCCCAAATGAGAGCGAGAGCCAGGGTGTTTGCGGTGTATATATATATATATATATATATATATATATATATATATATATATATATATATATATATATATATACGTGTTCTATGGAATAAGAGGTGACAGCTCGGACAACCCATTCATCGTTAAATGCGACAATAGGTGATCCATAGTTGATACAACGGCGGTTACTACATGGCGCTGTTTCTATGTTCAGAATTCTGAACTGTTGCCTACGGCTTATCGTAAAACATTTGGAATCCTGTTTAGAAGGTGAAAAGCTTTGTTCAATTTATATAAAAAAAAAAAAGCTCTCCCCGTCGGGGAATCGAACCCCGGTCTCCCGCGTGACAGGCGGGGATACTGACCACTATACTAACGAGGAGTACGGAGCAGTTCCACAAAATAATAAATGACAGCGTCACAATGTCCGTCTGTACTCCGTCTGTCCCTCTGTACTAGCAAGCACCAACTAGGCCAACAAGCAGTTCTGTTGCAACATATTTCTAGTACAGCCGGCCTTGCCTTCTTGCGCGCGTTTTCCGAAATGTCCGTATGGATAAAGAGGAAAAGCCGTAGCAGCTCGAATAGGCTAAATTATGATTGTAATTTCTCACGTGCACAACGCTGCTCTATTATCACTGCACTCCTTATTCAAAAGAGTACATGATTCTTCTTTTGCTGTTTCTATGTTCAGAATTCTTAACTGCTGCCTACGGCTTATCGTGCAACATTTGGAATCTTGTTTACGAGGTGAAAACCTTTGTTCAATTTATATTAAAAAAAAGAAGAAAAATCTCCCCGTCGGGGAATCGAACCCCGGTCTCCCGCGTGACAGGCGGGGATACTGACCACTATACTAACGAGGAACACGAAAGCGACTTTCAAAATAATAGATGACAACGTGACACTGTCCGTATGGATAAATACAAAAGCTGTAGCAGCTCGAATGGGCTAAAATATGACTAATTTCTCACGTCCACAACGCTTCTCTATTATCAATGCGCCCCTTAATTCAAACGCATACATGATGCTTCTTTCGTTTTCTTTCTTTACTTATTTTGCTATTTCCTTTTTATTTATTTTTACTGCGATTTGATGTATTCAGACCTCGATCGCGTTCATTGAATACGGAATGAGCATTGGGTGAGTTGGGACCACTGATCTCCACTAGGGGTTGGGACTGCCGGAGTGAAAATGATATCCCGAAGGCGAAGCCGCACCGCAGCCATCTTAGGAGGGGCGCGGAGGGGCACGTTAAAACATTACCTCACGGCGAAGTAGCGCTTTTCTCACACTTCCCACGGTGATATGACTACTTATTTTAGCAGAGAGATGCTGATCTACGTGTATCTCGGTATTATCCAGAACATCCTGGCACATTTTATTGGATATAGTTATCAATGCCCAGGCGAAGTCACTACTTTCGTTGGGAACAACCAGCTTTTATTTTCTAATTAGCCTAACATTATTTTCTAATTAGCCTAGCATTTACAATAACAGAGCCAAATCACTTAATCTGTAAGCGAACATCACCCGACAAGGCTCTATTTCAGAGGTGAAAGAGGGGCAAGCGTTTGCTTTACTTCTGGTAAGAAGCTACGGGAGCTTCCATTCCAGCAATTTTCGTTGTTGTTGTGGTTAAACCTCTTTGTTCGGAACAGATTCATGATTTGCCCCGTCAAAAGACGGGGACGAGGACAAAAGCGCGCCGCGTTGTCCCTATACTTTCTATTTCTTGTCTCCGTCTTTTTGCGCTGCAAGTCATGACTCGTGTCCATTATCGCGCCATAATCAACAACATATTACTGTGCCCAGTGGCGTAGCTAGGTCGTCTGGCACCCGGGGCTCTTAGCTCTTCTGTCACCCCCCCCCCCCCCCCCCCCCCGGATGTAGTCGAGGAAGGCGGGGATATCGACAATTTTCGGGTGTCTTCAGACGTATATGACACCCCCCCCCCCTCCCCTCTACTGGCCCCATGCACCCGGGGCCCACGGCTCCCCGGCCCCCCCTGTTGCTACGCCAGTGACTGTGCCTCTTCCAAGAAAAAGGCTCTCGCAGTGTTTTCCAGACAGATAACTTGCAAACGACGTCACGCTCTTACATAGACGAGCCATTACAGCCTTTGTTGCGCTGCTAGAGATTTGCAGAGATTGCCCTGCTAGAGCTAGCGATATTGACTACTTGTTGAGAGTTACCCAGCGGTCCGCCATTTTTTCTCCAAAGCTACGCGGTAAAGCCAATACTCGCGCGCGCAGGAGTCAAACTTAATACGGCGACTTATGTCATTCGTTTCATGTCACGCTTTAGCTTGGGCCACAAGGTATACCTGTTCATGGTCGTGCATGTCATGACATGGCATTCATGATATGCCTTTCGTGTCATGTCATACATGTGTATGTAATATCATTCCTGTCATGCGTGTCATTAATGTCATGTCGCATTCTTGCCGTGCCTATCATGTCATGACTTCATTCATATCATGCGATGTCAGTACATGTCATGCCATTCATGACACCAATTTTACGAAAGCGGCTGATGGCGATGTTGGCCCTGATGGAAAGGAAAGTCGGCGTCGCTTACGCTAAGTTGGCGTTCCGCAGCGCGGCGGAACATTTGACGTTATTTTAGACCACGCGATGACGCTCACCGAGTAGAGGCGCGAGCGGCGCAGGAAAAGGGTGTTTCAGTAGTTCTGTTCAGCAGAGCCAAGGCTACGCGACTCGCGAGCGCATGCAGATTCTTGTGCAGCGATATGTAATGTCACAGTTTGGAGACCGCTGGAAGACTAAATGGCCTTGACAAGTGGTCTTGTCAGCTTGGAAGCTTCTTTGCAGGTCGCAGGGCTGTTTATTGCGCGATTGTGCTTCCTTTTTAAATAAAATATTCATTGAAGCTCTGTGGTATTGAAAATAGAGGTCCTCATTTGTTCGAATAGGCATAGGCTATCCATACCTTTAGAAAGAATTTTTAATTGGCTTCCTCCATCACTTCCAAAAATATAATAAACTTTGTCCTGTGTGCACATTAAAATGTATTGTGTATGTGCATGGTGTTTACAGAGGAAATATTTAAAAGATGTTGAAGTGAGAAAATACGTATGAGGCAGCCGCCGCTAGCACTCCTAATGCGCATGTCCTCCTATTGTCAGTATTTGCATAAATAAAGCAAAAGTATGAATTAAAAGCCGTGCACCTCCGCGCCAACACTGATGCAGTAAGCTATTAGCCCTAGTAAAATTTCAATTGAAAACGTCGAGGAAAGTCCAAAGAAATCTTCAACGATGTTGGTGACAAAGTTCTGCTAATGACACCTTAGGTGTGTGTGTGGGGGGCGGGGGGAGGCACTTCGGCATCGAGGGGGGGGGGACTCAGGCCCTCCCCCCTCCGGGAAACTCCGGCCGAGCAGTGGAATCTAATATGCCAAGTACAGGGTAATCTAATATGCAAATCGACAACCCGGAGACATCAAAGAGGGAGCGAGAGAAACAAAGACGGTAAATTGGATGCAGTGAATGGAAGCAAAGAAATTCCATGGATATTTACAAATGACGCCTGAAGGAAATCCGGATCGAGATAGAATGGGTGGAATCACTCAAGGGGCAGTGCCTCGTTATTTGAGGCATGAGCTGGTTACGTGATGGCAAAAACATACTGGAAGAAGTATTCGGAACAGGAGGAGGCATGTGTCTGCCGCACCAAAAATCCGGAGACAACTCAGCACACCGTAGTGAACTGCCAATATATTTACAGAGCGAGAACCATTGGGAACGTCCATCTTCCAGAAGCGGTGGGATTCGAAGTGGATGGAAGCATTAACTGGTCAGTGGTTGAGATAAGCAAGATACGTTTAGAGTATTGATTTTTTTTTAAAAAGCAGGAAAGAGATCGACACAGCCGGGTTACTTAGGGGCGTAGGTGCGTACATTATAGAGACAGAGGTTTTAATAGACATACAAAATGTCAAGGAGCGTCAGCGAAAATGCTAGAATGCCATGGATGTAGTAAAGCCTGATGAGCTCGAGCAGGCAGGGGACTATTTGCCGCCACTCCGTTTCAAAAGGGATGCCATTTGAAATCATCGTCATCAAGATCGCGTTTTTGCATAAGAACCTGCATTTTGTAACGATTAAACTAATTTTCTAATCTTACCTCCCTTCATGATAAACCGCCCTGCCGCTGTTATTGTCGGAGCGTGAAGGATGATAATAAAATAAATTAAAATGGTTCTTTGCAAATTATGGCTTCTGAAGTAATGCGCCTAATGCACGCAGCTCATCTACAGCAAACTTTTTTTGTAGCAATGCGCAGGCTGGCTTCATTTACTATAGCGCACCTTTTCTTTATTTTCCGTTCTCCCTGTTGACTACTTCTTGTTTTTCTATACTTTACTTCCTACTGAATTCCCTATCATACGGGTAATTCATACGGGAGGAGTGTCTTCATTTATTGTAAAGTTGTTTTTTCTACCATACGCAGAGTTATTACACCATGACGGCGCGCATTAAGCATGACAATTACAGTCTGCCGAAACTCATTATGGATACAAATAGAATTGCGCGTATGACGCAGGCCAAATAAACGCAAGCTTCACGGATGTTTCTTTGCTACCGTGCGTACGTGATACACAAAGTTCGAGAGGCGGAACTGCATGCTTGCTAAGCTCAAGCGCGTTACGTTTCATTCTCAAGCCCACGGTCCACATTTTGTGGGATCTGCGTGCACGACAACGTGGCACGCACTAAACCTTCAGTGTGCATCGAAAGGGCCTCGCGGTCCCCGAGGGCTATCGCCGCCGCTCGCTGCGTGCGCTTTCCAAAAGCTTAGAAGGCGATGTGCCGCTTCCGGGGCGCTGTGCCATCACATAATTTCATCCGGTGGCTTCGTCCCCAAGACTGCGTGTTTTCTGAGGCTACCACTCGCATATACTTGACCCGGAGGGTCACACCGCGACTTTCTTCTGCTGTTGAGCGCAATTAGCCCCGAAGCGGGTACTTTTCGTCGCTGGGGGAGGGCGGGGGGGGGGGGGGTTGTTAGTAGCCTCGAGAGCAGCCATCGCCGGTGCATTGCATGACGTGCGCTGGCAGATGCCTAGGAGAAGCGAAGTGGGGCTTCCGGCGTGACCTGGCTTCCTCTCGCCTTGAGTGTGAGTCACGAGTACTTATACCGATGGCGACAGAGTATACGTATACGAGTCCCGTTACCTATTCCGTGCGCACTGCTCAGTTTGCTCGGTTGGCCGGTCAGAGGTTAACTCCATAGATATGCTGACAGAACCACTGTGCATCCTTCTTTTCTTTTTTCTTTTTTCTTCAATATGGCGCGGAAGTGTCACGGAAGAAATGCGTGAGCTAACATTCCTCGCAGTCTCCACCACGGAGGTATACGGACTGCAATGTGTAGTCGTTGACTCGATCTTTCGTGGTGACCGCGGAAGCGCCGGTCACGTTTTCGTTAAGCGCACAGTAACGGACTACTTCAAGTACGGCGCAGACTATAGAATGCACGATCTCCGCTCCCTCTGGATGTTCTGTGAGGAACTCGTCACTTCCGACCGGAAGTCGAGATGGGTCGGGCCATTAAGTATATATATATTTCTCAGGCTTGCAGCTGGTGAATATAGCTACAGAGGCAGCCACGGCATGATGGCCAAATAAAAATGGCTTCACAGTACGATATCGGAAGCGACAAAAAAATAAGACAAGCACATTGTGCAGAATGCATCAGTTGGTTTTAGTTTACAGTGTACGATGGGACATTGAAATTTGTCCGACACAAACTCTACAGCCACGCTCGGAACATTAATGTGTGAAAGAGTCATGGCATTCGTTTAACAAGCAAAAAAAAAAAAAAAACTACGTTTATTTCGGCACTTTAGGCAATGAATTTCGAAAGCTGCCGACTGCACGTGGTCTCGTTACAGAGAAAGTAATTTGTGTTCTTCTTGCGCAGAATGGGCTCCCAATCTTTGTCTGTTCTAAGTACATGGTTTTAAAGTGTGTATGCTTGCCGACTCCTGTTACCATAACGGACTTTCAGTTCAGTTTCACAGTAACTGACGAGCAACTAATTCCGTTATTATATGAACTCTCCAGTTTCCAAGCCAGCCTTTATCCCTTCGTATTTGCACCCATCCTGCTGCTCCTTTAACTTTCCTGCTTAAATAGTGGTCTACGACAGCACTGTACGCGTGGCATATTGCTTTGTTTCGCGACGACACTTTTCGCCCCAGTAATGTAACAGGTCACTCGACGAGATGATGAAGAAAGCGTTCGACAGCGCGTTGTTACAGCGCACATTTGTTTAACTCAATGCAAGGTACGAAAGTTCTAATTAAAGAGCAAGAAATTTTCTTAAGGTATCGCGCTGCGCTACCGAAAGCGAAACTTTGTCACTTTGTTTCTAAGACTATCGTTCCTTTTCTTCCAACGCGTAGTCTCCATTTCTTTGCACGCATTCTTCCTCCGCAGATTGGGAAGCTTGAAAATATTCTTATTGGAATATTCTACCGTATACGGTAGAACTTCATTCTATACATTGCAGAGACAGGGTTGCACTGCTGTGCAGATCGCCTCTGTTGTCTCAAATCACTGGCCTCGCATTCGATTGAAGTTGGGGCGGGGGCGGGAGCACTTTCCATTTCATTCTCTCCACTCCTTTGCACTGTTAAGCGAAGAGTGCGAAGGCACGCATTGTCGCACGGCAAGACCACTTTTCTTGCTGCAGGTCGCTCGCCTGCATATTTTCAATATGTTTGACAGATCTTTCAACGCTGCTCGAGCACGTTCGCGTGTCGGCACACGCAAGTCTATAGACTATTTCACTGAAGCGTTTAGGTGCTGCCATCTTGGGCTGTTAACGCTGCTGTTTTCTGTCTTCAGCGACGAAGTGTGCGGTACTACAATCGATTCGCAAGCTCGAAAATAGTTGTATAAATGCGTTCAGCGTTTCATGACCACGTTACGACATTGTGCGTCCGATAAAACAGAGAAATCGTTTGTGTAACAGCCCAAAGTGGCGGCGCCCATGAATTCTAGATAATATCGTCTATAGGCGCGTCTTGTGAAACTCTGTGATTGAACTTTGCTCTTTCGCGAGAAACTCTGTCGCCGCACGTTCACGAAACGAGAACATCAGGCGGCGCTGGCATTTCGTTCAGCCTACTGGTGGTGAGATTACGTAACCTGTTGATACCAAATAACAACTAGTGATTGCAGAAAAGATGGTGCCACCCGTACCACAATACATCCATGCTCGTGCGCTTTCTGAGTTTCCTGCAAAAAATAGTTGATCCTTACTTTCAGGAAGACCCTATAGCTGGTGATACTTCACACATGGGTAGGACCGTTGCCTCGTTATGTTCTCCTGCGCCATTTATGCACCACGAGCGCTGGGGACAAAAAGGCAAAAAAAGGAAAAGACAAGTGAACGAAAGCTCCTCTTACCCAAAGGAGTCAGAAGGCACTGTAAAAGTCCTCCAATAATTGCGCTATGAACACTAGAGTTCGCCACTTATATGTCACAATGGTTTTCTTTATAACCAGTCTGATTATAATGCCTGAATAACTGTCAGTGATCATGCATGCGTTTTCGTTGTCTCTTGGAATCATGCATGTGGCAAGCCTCAGCAAAATGCTCCAATTACCGGTGGCCTCGCATCAGCATGCAGGGTGTTTCATGTAACATGAACCAATGGTTTAAAGAAATAGTGGTTAACCGCAACTGAACGAAACCAACGACATATGGTTTGACATCATGTTATGCTCCTTAGGATATATTTTACATTGCACCTAGTTAGTAAATAACTAAGAACAATTATGCAAAATTTTCAATATTCACTTTGGGGTCAAGTGCGTTTCGTAAGGCGCGCGATTTTTTTCCCAGCGTTTAAAGAAAGCCCGTAAAATATGAAATAAAACCACGTGACTTCGCTCATGCGCTACCGTATTGCAGCGCTCTTTTCTTTTCTTTTTGTGTGTTTAAATATGGACCGCTGATGTAACTATCAGTAGAATAATGCGCAGTTTGAATTTTGATGTTACATGAGGTCGAAATTGTTTACACGGCGTCATCTGCAAACCGGTCAAGCTGTGCGCTCACTAATCCAATCTGTTGCCAGCATTTGCAACGGATTGGTCCCAACCGAGCCATAAGTACGCAGTGCTACACTTGTTAGTGCGAGAACTATACACAGGCCTAGTTTTCTTTTTCAGAAAAAGTACAGGTTGCTCAGAAATAAGGCGAGCAAGAAAGTAATGGGTGCTGTAATAAAGCAACGATAACTAATGCTTGGCTGCTGTATAACCACTATTCACGAAACAATTACTACGCTGCATCGGCTCATAAGAACAGGCACCGGACAATCGGTATAGAGAACACATCTAATTAACAAAGATGGTCGGCCAATGACAAAGGGCTGTTCAAAAAGAAAATCTTCGTGAATTCCGCCCCACATAGTTTCATCTTCGTATTACTACACCAAAGCGCCCACCAAGAAGCCACTGACGGCAGCTTTAAAGTTGAGGTGTAAGGAGGGAATACCGCAGGAGTAGCGGAATAGTCATTTCCCTCGTAAACCTCCTCACCTTTCGCCGAGTGATCGCCCCCACGAAATTTGCGCCGGCCGGCGCAGTCCTATAGGCGCGCAAACGACCGCTGGCCCTCTTCTTCCACCCAACCTATGCGACACGCGTGGACAATAACGTCCGGCTCTGATGTAAACACACACTTGCACAATAGGAGCGCCCACAAATGGGACTATATAGTGCCCTCTGAATGTCTATTTAAATCGGGATCCTCCTCTCCCACGGAGGGCGGGCGCCAACGAGAGGAGAGAGGTTTATACGGAACAGTGCGCGACCACGTGTGCCGCTGTGTGCTGCGGGCTTTCGTTTTGCAAATCGAGTGTACGAAACTGAGCAGCTATAGTGCGCTTGGGACCTCACGGTGATGCCCGCGGTTTCGTCATGTGCGCGGCCACTCCGCGGCGTGTGCAAAGCACAACGCGAATTACATTGTATGCAGGCTCCAAAAACAAACACATAAGCAGAACAACACAAGAAGCCGCCAGAAGCATATTAGAAGAAGAAGAATGTTTTGCGAACTGCGTTAGAACAAATCACAGTGCACTGTAATTTGTAGCGAATGAGAGACAGAGAGAGAAAGAGAGAGAGAGAAGCCTCAGCTGATGGTCACACGGGGACACCGTCCCCTTTGGGCAGAAACAATGGCCCGACTTTGCTTGTCAGAAAGAACAATGGCTCCGGGTACAATGGCCTCAGGGCTAATAACTTGCGGGTAATCCTCAAGCGATTAAGGAACTCCACATTCATGGCTTTGCAGGAAGGTATTTCCGCGTGTTTTTTTTCACCCGCATCCTCATGACCCCTTGTTTCTTTCAAAGAATGATGACCACTTGGATGGACCTTAAGAGCTTTCTAAACACGCAAGCAGCCATGCGCGAAGGAGAGAGAGAGAGAGAGAGAGAGAGAGAGAGAGAGAGAGAGAGAGAGAGAGAAAGGGAAAGATAGAGAGAAATGCAGTCTACGTGCAGTACTGTCGTGTTTCTGAAACCCGTTGTATTTGTTTCATTCCTTAAAATTGTGGAAACTGTTGGCCTTACAATAACTTATGTCCTGCCGATCTTGTTCTCAAATAAATCATGGCGCTCTATTTAATGTGATTATTGATAACCTAGAGCTCGCTGCTCTAACACACTTAGCTGAAACAGTGAACTATATCTTCTTTTCACACCAGTCAACGAACCGGAATATACTATTGAATAGTATACAGAGCTTTAGAGAGAGACTGCTGTTCAAATAAAAGCAGACGTTTACCGGCGTACAAGCATGCGCCTACATTCTTACACGCTATTCCGCCAGGAAGGGGAAGATTGGAGACAAATGCCTTTCAAAAGGAGGGTAGAATAAATTGGGGAAAAAAAGTATACCTCAACTTGACATATTCATTTCACTTTACGGCAAGCTTGTCCGAATATATGAGTCATTTCTACTCACTGCTGGCTTTTTATACGATGTACAGTCACGTTCAATAAAAGCTGCCGCACATTGTCCGTTATCAAAGGGGCTCCAAAGACTGCAAGGCGACGGCGCCATATAAATAAAAAAGCCGGTTTAATAACAAATTATAATTGAAATGGAGCCTAGTTCCTTTAGATTTCAACTTTTTTTCGTTTGTCGGCAGCGCCGTGCTGTCTATTAAGACCCCTTCGACGACGGGCACCACGTAGCAGTTCTACTGCGTGCGAATGCAACCAAATAGTGCGAATGATATCTAGAGTATTGGAAGGCAGGCAGTTGGGATTCAGGGTAATCAAAGAAGAAATGGAGTGCTTGACTTAAATCGATTAAAAGAAATCTACGCTCAAGCGCAATGCTAATGGTTGCCAGGACTGTGAGGACACGTAATTTAACGTGTTAAGTCCCGGGTACACACGTCGACTTAGTGGGAGGCCACCTGCACCTTGCATACCACCACCACCACCACCGCGCAGGTGGAGCGGACTCCCAAGAGCATCTGGGACTGGCTCCGCGACCCGAGCAGCCGGCCGAACCGCTGGTACATCCTGGTCGACATGTCCCTGTCCCTGTTCGGCGGCGTCATGCTGCTCGTGTCCGCCTGGCTGTCGGCCGTCGAGATGATCAGCGGCATCTCGTCGGTGCTCGGCTGCGTGCTCATCTGCGTCATCGTGGTGCTGGCGGGGCTCATCTGCGTCGCCGACATCTACCTCATGGTGCGCCACCACCACCAGGCGCTCGTCCAGTGGCGCCAGAACAACTGGGGCGTCCGGCTCGTGCTACCCACCGGGACGACCGAGAGCGTCGTCCCTTCGGACGCCAGGGGTCCGCCGCCGCCGCCGCCGCCCTCGGAGCCGCCTTCGATGCCGCTGAACGGCACGGGCCCCGCCGCCGCGCCGGTCGTCAACACGACGAACGCGACGGCGCCCCAGCAGCAAGATTCGACGGCCACTGACCACCCCGTCGTGTGAAAAGCCGACGCGAACCCTCTAGCATGGGTAGTCTCGATACGTACCAGTGGCGTCGTTTGCATATTGGACAGACGGCTAAACTCTCGTCAGATTCGTACGGACGCCGCCAGCGTGACCGAGTCGTCCTTGCAGCACGGTGCCAGCGTATATGGTACTGAACTCGGCGGTTGGAAGGTTTTACCAAATTTCGGCGGACGGTGGCTATAGCGCGCAGCAATATTACCTTTAGGCCTTCCGACGACGCCTGTTTGAATGGGCGCGCTCGTGCGTGGACGATTGGGGACGGTGTACGTAGAGCGAGAAAAATTCGGCGGCGAAAATTAGTTCCTGGACGACTTGCCGCATTATGGAAAACAAGTAGAGCTCCGAGTAAAGCCGCACAATGGGAAGTGCTTGAAACAAATTCGTGTCACAATATTAAAGTGAAGGACTGGGCTAAGAGGACGCCTGCATGGATCATGCTGTGCCAATGGAACACGGAAGGAAATTAATTGGCTGCTTAAGTACAGGCTCTCCGAAGCTTGTGATGAGCTGGCAGCCGAGCTGCATAAATTTCGGAAGAGAAATAATCGTTTCCCGCAAATAAACCATTTTTGTGAGCCTGCCATACAAGAAAATTTGTGTCGCACTGCTCTCACACAAAGCGACTGCTTTTAGTGTAATGTAAGGCTCCCGTTCCAATCATTGTCCCAGAAGACTGCGAGAAAAAGAAATGAGGTCAATCGCATTATACTGCAAAATAATACGCTGCCTACAACTTGCCGTCTACGCGAATGTTTTTCGGGTATAGTTATTAAACCTCACGCATATATACTAGAAACATCTGTGCGTGATCCTGTGTGCCGCGTCAGGTCGTCCGAGGTGCTTGCTTTTGACAGGCCGGGTCTTCTCGCCTCTGTCTCATCGCCTGCGTTCCTCGCCCTTCGATGGGCTCGACCTCTCTGCTCTTGCGCATACATCGCGTGGCCTAGATGCTAAGTTTCGGCGAACATTTATTCAGCCTGAACCTGCGGTCAACTTTCTGCGCAAATAAAGCATGAGGAGGCGAAGCGCATGCCGTGACAGCGCTCCTGAAGACAGTTCCACAGTACCATTCGCTTTCGTTTAAGCTGGGTAATAGAAAACAAACATCTTGCTTACTACAACGCTTATACTAAACTTAGACAAAGAATACAGCACCAAGTCCAGCTCGGGTTGAATTTTATTTTTCTCTTTACTCTTCAGCAAGGAGGAAGGAAAGAAGGTAGAAGATGGCATTATGTCACGCAACCAGTCTTCTCAAGCCAACTCTCACTGAAGCCATCCCCTTCGCTTTTTCTCTCTCTAAAAAAAAAAGAAAGAAGAAAAGTCGACCCAGCACGCGACCGTTGCACTCTGCGGACTCGAGGCCCGGTGTGCTTAATCCCCGGTATATGTTCTAATCGACGCGCACTTGCTCTGTAGTCTAATAATAATATTTGGGGTTTTACGTGCCAAAACCACTTTCTGATTATGAGGCACGCTGTAGTGGAGGACTCCGGAAATTTTGACCACCTGGGGTTCTTTAACGTGCACCTAAATCTAAGCACACGGGTGTTTTCGCATTTAGCCCCCAACGAAATGCGGCCGCCGTGGCCGGGATTCGATCCCGCGACCGCTCTGTAGTCTATATCAAACTACTCTGTGCATATTTACTGCCGATATGCTCGTGCAACCTCGGTCCTTTATTGCAACGCGAACATTCATCGCCCTCTTTGCGGTGTGACAGTGAGGCAGCAGCACTTCGCCGATCGCCGGTGATGGAAGTGACTAAAATTTACTTACCGCGACATGATCACGTGTTGGGCCTACCTTGTTGTCTTCAATTTTGCCCTCTGACGGTGCCTCCTAGTTCTTTCCTCCTTCCGGGGGACTGAGTATCTGCTGCAGTAAACGGTTACATAAAACGCGCTAAAACTCTGCAGGACTAATTGGCGCAGTAGTAGTTGCTGTCCTGAGTGGCCGTGGCACATACCCACAGTGGGGGTTTGGCCAAGAATCGGGTGGTTCAATTAGGTGCATAATAATAATAATAATAATAATAATAATAATAATAATAATAATAATAATAATAATAATAATAATAATAATAATAATAATAATAATAATAATAATAATAATAATAAACAAATAAAAGAAAGCTATGGTTGGGAGGGAGAACGACCAATCTAACATGGAAATCGATTGGTTTCAATGAGGTAATTTTGGATTGCCAAGCAAACATTTCTGTGGCTGAACCCAATAATGGAGGCTCCAAAAGGTAGGATCACAGGCACTGATAAAGTAACACTTGTGTGGTAATTCCACCCCAGTGCTCTTCCCTTCTTTGCCTCGTGGACTTTGCCACTAAGCTTCGTGTATTTGTTTATTTATTTATTCGTTTATTAAGTTAGAAACATCTCCCATATAGCCATAGAGGCATGAAGGGGACCTAAAGGAAATATGGAGGCACTAATATGCAAAATTTAACACATGGGTACTAGCATTAAATCGACAGATATGAATAAAAAAAAAGAAGCAACCCACGATGTACATCAGCGGATACCATAAGATCATGTTACAGTAAATTGAAAAATATAATTATGAAATTGCACCAGGGATGCTGACAGAGAAAAGAAATAGCAGCGCTGCTTTATGATTATGTTACCACACGAACCAGTTGTCCTTACTTTTGGAACTGAAAAAAAGTTTGAAAGGTCAACAAAGCAATAATAATAATAATAATAATAATAATAATAATAATAATAATAATAATAATAATAATAATAATAATAATAATAATAATAATAATAATAATAATAATAATAATAATAATAATAATAATAATAATCAATTACGCGGTCGTCCCACATACGCTCATCAAACAAAACAGGGCAAGACGACTGTTTCAGGAAAAGAAAGAAATGAACACGACGTAATATTATGCTATTAAATTGTGATGGTAGCTAATGTTAACTACATTGCAATAAGCGCATAAATAACGAATTCCAAAACAACACTAAAGGAAGACCCCCCCCCCCTCGCTCTATGAAGAACTGGTAAGCCATATAATTATGTAGATTCTTAGGAAAAGGCATGATCAGTAGATGTCGGAATTTTTCGTAGTCCCTCTCAGAGCCTACGACGTCAGGGAGGTAGTTCCAGAGGCGAATGGCTTTCACGTACTGTAGAAGAGCTGGAGTGGCTTTCTGGGCTGATGAGCTGTGAGGTCAGGGTTACAGGACCTTTGCTTCTGTAAATGGCCTATCGTCCAGTCTATTCAAGGCACGTCAGAGAGTGTGGCGTTGTTTATCGAAGCGAGAACAGTGGCACAGGATGTGATTGTTGATCTCTTCACAACAGCACATAGCGCACATGGATGAGTAAACCATTCCAATGCGATATTTATATGAGCTGGCAAAGGCTACTCCTACCCATAGCCGACAAAGCAGTGTTGCGTCACATCACTAACCGTTTGTTGGTAACTGCAGTTTTAGTGATGAATCGAGGCTGCATAATCGACGGTTAGAGTTCTGAGGCGTGTTTCAGTGACTAAAGGTGAGAGTATACGCGCGAAATGGCGAACACCTCTCACCGCATATGCTCTTGACAAAGGCATAAGGGGTTTCTGTGTTCCAGCCTGGGCACCTCGGAAAGCGTCATCGGTGTGCAAGTCTACATTTATGTCCCTTATTAAGGAGGTTGGCTATATCGTCTGGAATATTCGTTTCACTAATAACCATCAATCTCTCTGTCCGTCTCTTCTTGGTGGTTGCCTTCTTCACACTACTCAGAAGGCAGGCCAACATACTATTCCACGTTGTTTCTATGGCAGTACTCACCATCCTCCGGTAGTCCTTTAGTTTACTTGTAGCCACTTATGCAACTTAGTGTAGCACATGCATCTGAGAAGATCGTTGAAACGCCGGACTTGACGGCCCAGCTACGAACATAGAATCTTGCACATTCTTTTGATGGGGCCCCACGACGGAATATTCCAGACGATACAGCCAACCTGCTTCACAAGGAACCGAAATATGGACTTGAGCCTCAGGTTCCAGCACAAGAACTTCTAGCGTGGAATTAGGCAAGTCGCAAGAAAAGCGCTCCAGGAACAGCACTAGCTTTGCCTGCTAGATGGTGTAGACAGCCTGCGCAGAGTTGCCCCCATGGCCGGAACTGGTCGCCAAGTGTTGCAACGTGCATCTTTCTTCACAGACAACGAACTTTGTCTAAAGCAGTCCGTTAAGGAAGGCGCTTTTGTGGCTCTGCCTAGGGAAGGCTTTAACGAAAAAGCACTAGGGGCAATCAACAAGAATTTTAAGCCTGTTAAAGTCAGCTTATCAAAAATTAAGAAAACCATGACTTCGTTCTGTGAAGAAATTGGCTGCGAAAGATTAGCTAAACAGGTCAGAAAGAGCAAAGAAGATTCTCTTACAGCGTTCTTCAGTGCCAAGACCCATAAGGTTGATGTCCCGTTTCGAACGATTATTATTAGTGAACGGGACACGTGGCAATATCACGTCAGTAGTTTTTTGCTAAATGCCCGGCAGCTTCTTCATTTGAATGACCCTTTCTTGACCAGAAACTCGGATGAAGTTTTTCAATATTTCATCGGCAGCCAAGAAATAGGCTGTTTGTTCTCCATTGACCTACATGACCTTTTTCACTCGGTTCCGCATCCCGAGCTTCTAAAAGCCGTTAAACAGTGCATTGATGTAAGTGGCGAAGCTAGTTTTGTGTCTAAAATGGAGATGTCGGCTTCGAATAATGTTTCCCCTCTCGGGAGCTTATCTCAACCGCAACTTCTTAACTTTTGAACATGGCACATTTTTGCGAAAAAAGGGCATTTGCATTGGTTCACGTCTAGCGCTCATTTTATGTGATATCTTTTTATCCTACTTTGACCACGCACTGCAATGTGTTTTTACTTCATCTCATCCTAATGTTTTCAAACTTTTTAGATACGTTGAAGATTTTGAATTGTCGTTGACAATAGGTGCCCTTTGCCATGCCGCGAGATGGTTGAGCAGTTTTTAGATGTTTTTAGAGCAAATGCAAAAGGACTTACGTTTACTAATGAGCTACCAAAGGACAGTTCGTTGCAGTTTTTAGACCTTAACCTAACAATTTTGAGTGATCACGTTTGCTGTGCGTACCTCCCTCGAGGTAAAAAAAGAATTGTTCCAGTACGACTCGGCACACTCTAAGACAAGCGTGTAATCGCCTTACTTTGCCTGGAATCGGCTTTGCGCAAGTCATGTGCGCATATGATGCAGGCGAGTTTTCGCAATCAACTTGAGAGACTTTTAAAAGCAGGCTACCCTCAGTCTGTCTTGAATTCCGTGATTGAGTCCCTGCTGCAGAAGCTGAAGGCTAGCGCTGCGAGTGTGATAACGCACTTGAAGGAAAGGGAGCGTGTTAAGCCAGAGGTGGTCCCTTATGTGCACCGTGTGAACCATAACCTCAAGAAGGTAGCTACCAGATATGGCATTCCGGTTGTCTTTTTGGCTCCCAACAAGGTGGCTCAATTGTGCCCCCGGATCATACGCTGTGGGCCCCGGGGCTGCCGCAAGCAGCACGCCAAACCTTTCAGGGACTGTGTTGAAGGGGTGGCCTACGAGATACCCCTAGATTGCGGCAAGTCCTACGTTGGAAAAACGGGACGTTGTATTATTGACAGACTCAGGGAAGCATGCTAATAGTATCGGTAAGTGTGGCAATGCGCATCTTCCTGCGCACTGTAAAGCCTGTCGTTGTACGCCATGCTTTGAGCAAGTATTAATTCTTGGGAAAAGTAGGGACCAAACTGCAAGGGAGTAGTTGGAAGTATTTTATAATAAAAAGAAAAGGCCTGATTGTGTCAGCGATACATCTATCCCACTGTATTCTGCAGAAATGTAGTTTCTTCTAAATATGTTATCATGACCATGTTGTTCTGTGTCACACCTTGGCTCTCTGCGCACCCGCGGAAGTTGTCATTTTTTCTATAAGTTTTTGAGGCTGTCATTGAACAGTTGGTAGTTTGGCGCTTCACCGTCTTTTTTCTGTCCCTTGTCACGATATCTATTTCGCGCCACAATCAAGTATACCTACGAAATATACGTAAAAGCTCCAATGTGATTTGCTTGGGAGCCGTGGTAGACAGGCTAGCCTTCTTCACAATTCATGTAAGAGCAAGGTACACATGATGCTTTCTGAGGCACCCCAGATGAGATGGCATTCTTGTTACGGCTGAGTATCTCAATTACACAGAGTGCTGATTAGCCGAAACTGATGTGGAAAACGCTGCCTTAGGTCTTTTCTCGGGCAAGCGAACGACATGGTGGTCATGAACTACGTATATATGGCGAACATGAGCCTGGAGTGCGTCAACAGGTATATATTAGTCATTAGTGGGCGTCCTCTGGTGATGGCTATTGTTACTGCGGCTGAAGCATACCGAGGTAGCCCCAGACATGGTCGAAGAGCTCGACCTTGAGTGCTTTGTAGGACACAGATGCCCGTTTTGTCGGCACTGGACAGCACTGGTGTGCTATATCGCAAGTGTCCTATATAAGAAGAGCGCTCTCTATATGTCACGGATATGCCCCACGTCTTACCGGCGAGAAAACTTAGTATGTCGGCGATAGAGGTAATCCTCTTCTTGAAGTATGAGATGTGGGGGCTCCATGAAATGTCTCTGTCAATAATAACGCCTGGGAACCGGTGAGATTTTGCGTATCAAATTGTTTGGTGGTCAATAGAAAAGTGGTACCTGGTCTTGGGCTTGTTGGTAACAGTCGCTAAGGCACACTTCTCGGTCAAAGTGCTGAGGCTTTGAGCACGCAGGTATGTCAGTTTCAAGATCACACTGCTTTTTCGAGCCATGCACGCGCTTGAGGACATGTAACTGCCGAGGCTCAAATGCATATGTCATCAGCATGTACGGAAAGGTTGACAGTCTGTCGTAGAACCTAGGCGAGTCCAATGCTTGCAAGGCTGAACAAAGCGGGGCTGAGAACCCCGCCCTGCGGGACAAAAACTTTGACGGTGCGTAGTTAGCTTGCGGGTGAAAGATTTATTTACACTTGGAAACGTTGAACTTCATTAGCCAAGTATTGCACCAAGTACAAACAAGTCTGAGAACATTTTGGATCGTTCAATGAATCATCAGTATGCTTCCTTTAAAATATTTTCTAATAAAAATTTCGTGCGTACTGTTGCTATATTCTCATTCAAATCTCACATTTATGGTCCGAATTGTACAGCACATAGCCCTCCTAATTTCCAGGTTCGTCAAGAAGACCATGCGAATTTCCTTGCTTTACGCCTTTCATATGAGGCAATGTTTAAAACAGGGTGACTATATATGTTACTGCCGGCGTGCCCTTCGAGGTCGCTTTAAGAGGCCAATACAAAAGCGCGTTCCCGCTTTTATTGCGACAGCAATTACAGGGACACCAAAGGGACACCATTCATTTTTCATTTCTTAGTAGCAAAGTTTTCAACAATTTCAGAGCTCGCATTCGAAGATTTTAGTTGAAGTACATGAGAAAAGCTTAAAGATTTCATCATTAGGTTTTGGTGTGGCAGTTGCCAAAGCTGCTAATTAAATATACAGACGAATTTTGCAGACTAACCAGAGTAACTGTTGAGGCCTTTAAAGGTAGCGTAGGCTGCAGCGTGTCCAAACAGTTCGCTTCATTCATCGCTGTGCTTCGTTGTTAACTTCGGATGCTGAAGTTTCTCGCTACGCAATGCCCCGAAATATACAACCCTTTCTAAAATCGGTGGTGTTAACATTCGAAAGTCACGAAATTCTCGGGGGATGATTTTTAACAGCGGAGCTGTTCCAAGTCAAGCCTTCGCCGACCGTTGTCACGCAGGAGAGCAGGTTCCGGAGCTCCGCTCTCTCTCTCTCTCTCTCTCTCTCTCTCTCTCTCTCTCTCTCTCTCTCTCTCTCACACACACACACACACACACACACACACTTGCACGAGCTTGCACGAGAGCGGCAGCGCAGATGTCCTGCAAACCACGAGCGTCGAGAGCGAGAAGCGCAACCAAAGCGCCAGCGGGGGGAAGCCGCTACCGCCGATGATCGAGAACGGGAAGCGCAAGCCAAACGGCGTGGAGGCAAGCCAAGCCAAGCGCCAGCAGAGGCAAGCTAACTCCCAACTTTGAGAGTAGGAGGCCGAGCAGATACGTCGACGCAGAGGGATTCCTCCCACCGAGGGCGCCGATGGATGGTTCAAGAGAGAATTCCTCGACCGTGAGTGCGGCCACAACTGCAAGGTGTGCGATAGAGTGTCGTTCGATCACAACCTCACGCAACGGAAGAGTGTGCGCAATCCGGAGCCGAAGCTCGAATCTAGCAAAACGACGACAACGAGACGAAAGACTCGTGAAAATCGCACTATGCACGAGTTCAAACTTGAGAAAACGACCAGCAGCATCACTGTTTTGACAGCTTTCACTGCGTGGAGCTGGCTTTTTCTTCCCCCTTATGTAGTACACTTCATCCGTGGGACCATTTTTACGACCAGCATAAGTTAGAATAAAATGGCAGAAT
Source organism: Dermacentor variabilis (assembly GCF_050947875.1). Lineage (NCBI taxonomy): Eukaryota > Metazoa > Arthropoda > Arachnida > Ixodida > Ixodidae > Dermacentor > Dermacentor variabilis. Next base: position 109,201,948 of record NC_134572.1, read on the forward strand.
ACAGCCATCGGTACTTAGTAATGCGTTTTCTTTGGCTGCGTTTATAAGGAACGCTGCAATTAACACGTTAAATAGTGACACATTTTCAAAAAAAAAGCTAGTTGAATGCGTGTTTCGATTTTTTCTACATGTCCGTTCAAAGACTTCAACTATGTTATCTGCGATAGGCGATATTTGAAAATTCCGAAAAATTTAAAAATGAACCCCTAGCATGTACGTTCTACCTTATATGACTGTTTCGCAGAGCGGATTATATTTGCATGTGCATAACATTCGGCAGTATAAGCGGCTTATTTCCTCAAATAAACTTCTTCAAGGGGAAGGCGCGTTATAAAATTCAGTGGCGACTTAGCGGCAAGTGCGACAGAAATGCGATAGCATTACGTCACACTTCTTCGAGGTCCCGGATCCATGATTTAAACTGCGTTCACCACATTGGAAAGTGTTGTCCAGGAGTTTACTCCTGAACATTATATATATATCAAATCCCCTCTCTAACACCTGACCCACACTTCATACACATACACTGTTTTCCCCTTTGAGACTCACATCATCATTATCAGCAGCAGCAGCAGCAGCAGCAGCCTGGTTACGCCCACTGCAGGGCTAAGGCCTCTCCCATACTTCTCCAACTGCCCCGGTCATGTACTAATTGTGGCCATGTTGTCCTTGCAAACTTCTTAATCTCATCCGCCCACCTAACTTTCTGCCACCTTCTGCTACGCTTCCCTTCCCTTGGAATCCAGTCCGTAACTCTTAATGACCATCGGTTTTCTTCCCTCCCCATTACGTGTCCTGCCTATGCCCATTTCTTTTTCTTGATTTCAACTAAGATATCATTAACTCGCGTTTGTTCCCTCACCCAATCTGCTCTTTTCTTGTTGTTGTTGTGAACCGCGACATGGTAGGGCTAAACAAGATTTCTACTCTGCTGCACATGCATATTGGCGGCTCATAGCACTGACGGAGTCGGTCACTGACTCTCAGGCTTAGCAGGTAAAAAAATCATATTGTTTGCACCACGGTGATGAAAAAAATGACAGCAGCGTAAGCCTGAACGGGCGAACTGTATACGTTGTGTTTATGCTGCCAAATAAATAATATGTCAACTTAGCGCTGCAAACAAAAGCTCGATTTTCATTAAAATATACTTGCAAAGGTCTGGTTCTTTTGATCCTTACTTACATGTTGTCAACTAGGGTTTAATCTCTATTGCACTTCATATGTTCTAGTATTTTATGTTACCTGATTCTTGGCCAATCCACAAGAGTGGGTATGTTTCATTGGCACCATAAGGCTTTATGCTATAAACGGCACAACGAACCACGAATTTTCGGAAAGTTCACGAGGACAACTTCTGAAACAAGTAACTACACCACTTTGCGATAACTAGAGCAAAACAATTACACGTCATTGCTTGCATGCGCGGAATAAAAAGAAATCTTAATTCCTTCAACGCTCGCGCAGACGTTTGTGATGCCGCCTTGTCCGATTCTTTCTGGAATTAAACAAAATATATTGCTTTGACGAAAAGTCCATTTTCCTGCAGGCCCGCATATATCAGCTGCAGTTCTTCTACTTGGGAGTTCAGCGAACTCCCGGCTTCGTTGTTTGTGCTGTCAAGACGCTGGCGACGTCAGATGCAATGCCGTCCGCCGGAAGGAGATGATGGATGTGTGACGAGGTTCTTGGACAGGCTTCTGGCATAACGTGGGGAGGTGTTCTTGCGGCAGACTATAGTGCCGCAGGAGGAAAATAACAAGAAACGAACTCGTTTCCTTTTCGCGCTCTTTGCCGTTCAGTTAGTGGATCAACATAATGCCAAGTTCCCCGTGTTTTCCTTCTCTTTGTTAGCCGTGTTGACGCGTCGTAACTTATCAACGTCTTTCCCAAACGAGATTTTGGACGCCTCCGTGGGAACGCACGTAAATTGCATCTCGGCATGCTAGACGTGCAGCTGAAAACCTTGAAGGGCAGCGCAAAAAAAAAAAAAAACACAGACACCGACAAAGAAGACACAAATGCACAGGACGGGTGCCCGTCCTGTGCAATTGTGTATTCTTTGTCCGTGTTTCTTGCACTGCTCGTCAAGGTTTTCAGCTATGAACCAAATGGCCCAAACAAAAGTTTCATTGCAGACGTGCAGCTTCTGTGCGCTGGTCTGCGCGTGGCTCTCATCACAGACGTTGCGCCTACTTTCGAGCTGTTCGGTAAGGTGACAAATATGTAGTTCGGATAATCAGATACCATCGTCATTTATAGGAAAAGGCATAGGGCAGAGTCATTGAAGAATACACCAACAAACCTGGACGTAACTTTAACACAAACGAAACTTTACGTTTAGGCGGTGTCATAGCCTGTCTTGGGCGCACGCAAGCACGCACAGTGCGTTGTGTGAAAACGACTTGGTTTCGTGTCGCTGTAATATTCTATTATTGTGGTCGGCTGCACCATGTACTTGGACAGTGCCACGAACAACTATTCCGTCTTCCGAAAATTTCATTTATAGGCTCGGCGAAGACAGAATTCGTCACTGTATTTTCTCTACCTTTGTTTCGTTCCTTTCTGGCTTCGTCCTTTTTCTTGTGCGCTTAGCTGAAAAGCATTGTCATCTGCGCCATAAGAACAGCGTGGGCCGCAGACGCATGCAGCAAAGTTAAACGAGCTCCAGAACTCGACAGACGGTTACATACACTGTGTCGCCTCGACTGTGTGCAAACGTTTTAATTCTGTGTCCTTGCGTGCCAAGGGAATGTAAGGATTGGGTAGGGAGGGCGTGTACACGGTTTTCTGTCCCATTGAAGTGTTAGTAAACAATATAGAAGCTTGACGCCTAAGCAGATGCCTCGGCGCCCTATGTAGGAAACAAATAACGATAACAAAGGCCTTTCCGAGATCAGTGGCCTTGGAAAACGTAAAACCCACGTCGCGTGCGTTACTCAATTAATTCAGCCTACGAGCGCACCGTCCTTCTTCTCTTAACCTTTTTTGAGTCTTTTTTTTTTGTGCTATGGATAAAAAAGCTTTTTCGTACATGGCGGGCTTTCTTTATCGTTCCCGCATCGAAGAAAAAAAAAATCACCCGCAGATAAGGACACCACGACTTCACTGGGGCTCATAAATGCTCATTCGTCTTGCTTCCAGCGCACCTCTCGCTGTTCAAAGAAAGCTTGGCCGGCGGCGTAGCGGATTTGATTTCCCGCCGAGATGAAGAGCACGCAGCGCTGTTCGGAGCGTCACCCTGAATACCGACGCGTCGCACGGGGCACCGAACGGAAGGTCGCGGGACGCGCATAGTGGCGCTCCGCAGAACCGAACCGCGTCGCTGATGGTGCGGCTATCGGCCATCCGCATCTGGGTCTCTCGTGCATCGTCCGTTGTACACGTGCTCATCGCTGACAGCGGCAGTTGCGGCGACGCTGGGCGAGCGACAAAAGGCTCCGCGTGGAAGTCACGGGCCCCTTGTTGTGCGGCGGCGGGAGTCCCGCTTCTGATTTTTTGCGCGCTCTCGTACTCAGCCGCTGGCCTTGTTGCTGCACACGGTGAACCTGGTCACGACAGTAGGTCGGCGCGTCTCCTCGCGTGGATTCAAGGTCCGTTCTTCGCACCCAGCACCTTCTCCTTTTGTATGTGTGCGTGCGTGTGAGCGTGTTTGTGGGCGCGCCTGTGTGTTCGTTTATGTGCAAGCGCGTGCGCCCGCGCGTACATAAGTGCGTGCGTGAGTGCGCGTACGCGCACGCGTGAGTGAGCGCGTGAGTGAGCGAGTGATCGAGTGAGTGACCGTGTGGGTGACCGAGTGATCGAGTGATAAAGTGATAGAGTGAGTGAGTGAGTGAGTGAGTGGGTGACCGAGTGAGTGAGTGAGTGAGTGAGTGAGTGAGTGAGTGAGTGAGTGAGTGAGTGAGTGAGTGAGTGAGTGAGTGAGTGAGTGAGTGAGTGAGTGTCTTGCACGCACAATGCGGTTGGCGACCATTATTTAATTCGCACGGTGCCGGGCTTTAGAGACCGGATGGGCGTAATTGATAGAGTTGAACATTTTCCCCTAAACTGATAGAGAGCCTCAAAGCTTCCAATGTCAGAAAATAAACGGAAATACGTATTCCTCCCTAAACTGCCCGAAAAATTATTTCCCTTCGCAAAATTGGCTTTGTTCATTTCACGGGAAACGTGCATCTTGCGGACAGTAATTACGGCTTATTGATATTATTCAACCAAATATTAGATTATTCACATGCCGGTAGATCATCACATAGCTAACTTACACCCCCCCCCCCCCCCCCCCATTTTTTTCCACCCTTCTATCTTCCCACCGTACAAAGCAGCTGGCTAGACTTATTAGCCTCCACGTCGACCTCTCCGCCTTTCGTTGTAAATCTGAAACTCCTTTCGTGGAAGCGCTCACTTATATATTGAGCAGCGCACAAAACATGCGCACATATATTGATGAGAGGAGCGCAATGTCTGTCAACGTGATAGACATTGAGCCGATTCCTTCTCTTTCTGTTAATCCGTTTAGTGTGCTGCTCGAAATGGAAGCATTCCAACATGTCCTGTCTCCTGCGCTATTATGTATAGCCGCTCCAGTGTGTTGCTGCCGGAGCGAAAGAAAATGTAGAACACAGTGCCGTAGCAAAGGAAAGGGGGGGGGGGGGGTGCTGAGGGTAGGGTGTTCTGCCCTGTACCCCTCCCCGCCTCGCCCCTTCTGTTCCATGTATCGTTGCGGCGACATACATGCTCTGCACAACAAGTAGCACTTATTTCAATGTACCCCTAATTATTATGTGTCAGTGATACGCTTGATCCACACGCAAAAGTAGATCAATATGAATCTTGAAAAGTGGCCGCCGTTGTCAAGGCTAACCCTGCAGCACACCCACCAGTTCCGCCACCACCTGAAAAACGCAAAAATTCCAGAGTAGGGCCCTGTCTAGGCAACCTCATATAGCTTATCAAGAAATCGCAGCTCAAGAATATTATACCTATAGCAGCCCTGACACTCCGCTGAAGGGCGAAATGTGTGGACGCCGAAGTTCTTTGGTCTTAAAGCCATTTACTATAAGCCAAGCTCTTTCATCAGCAACTCCTGTCTTTTTATCACATGTGACGTGTGGTTTACTCCGCGGAAACACTCCGCCGCGCGCTTGTGAAGCATTTTTGCTGGGCGGATGCGCGGTTCGTAGGCCTTTCAGAGGAACCCCCTTTTACCGGCCATCAGTGGTGTAGCAAGGGAGCTGCACACCGAGCATGTGCCCCTACCCCACCCCCCAATTTCTGGTAATATGCGGCCTGCCAACCACTCTCTCCCTTTCTTTCTCTCCCCGTCCCCGGTCAAGTGCGTGAGCCCCCTTCATTTCGGTCTGGCAATGCCACTGCTTGCCATCAGTAGCGTATATTGTTCGTCACCTGTGTGAGAAAAGCGAAAAACGCCTTCCGAGCGCGCCAAGGGCCCTCTAAACATTTAACAGCCAGAATGAAATCATTCTTATTAATATAAATCCTGGCTACAACACTGCTGGCACTGTACTGAAGTGGCGCGGGCGCTGTACGTGTGCGAAATAAGCACGAACCATCCGAGCTGAATTTGGGCATTACAATTTCTAAACCAGAAATATGGGTATAGGATGATGGGTATAGGATGATGACGTGTGTGTCCCGCGTACGCGCAAGAACGACAGCAACTTGTCTCTTCGATAGCAAAAATCCATGAGAGACAGCTATCAGACGAGCTTCTTTTAGGTCCTTGGCCTAATGCAAACAGCGCAGCCCTGGTAACAAGAGCCTCTATAGCTTTTCTCCAAGCCACTGGGCTGGACGCACGGCTTTAGAGATACCACAACTCTGAGTTTGTATATACGCATCTCTTCCTTATACCATCATCACTCATCAGCCCTTTCCCTCCCCGTCCCTTTTCCCCAGTGTAGAGTAGCAGGCCAGAGCAAGTTATAGCTCAGGCCGACCTCTCTGCCTTTCTGTAAATAAATTAGGATGATGAGCACGCTACTCAATATGTTACGTTTCTGCTTTTCAAACGTCCGAACAAGCCCACCACGTTTGAACGTGTATGACATACTGGTACTTGACGAACGTGAAATTAGCGACTAGAGACACTATAACTAGAGCTAAAAAGACATCGGGCGACAGCAAGAAGCCCGCAGGACAGAACGCTAGTGTCGTGTCCTGTCCTAGTGTCTTGTCCTGTTTGCTTCTTGCTGTTGTCCGATGTCTTTCTCGCGCTAGTCAATGACGTTTCAATTCTCTGGGAAGTCAGCCACAACTATCCCAACTGTATTCTCTAACTGTGAAATCAGCGTCCGTTATCGTCTTACGACGCGATTGGTTCTTTTCGCATCCGTCAGTCACTACGGCATCCTTTTATATAGTTTAAAATACGCATGATTAACATCAGCCTATTTATTTGCACTGTAGGACGAAAGCTTCTCCAAGTGACCTCCAACTGCCCCGGTTTTGCACCTGCCGATCACATCTTATGCCTGCAAATTTCCTCACTTCATCACACCTAATTCTCTGCCGCTTTCCATTACGCGGGATAAAAGCACTCAAAAGCGCGCAAAGCAGTTGCTACAATATGTGTTCTCTAACTTAAGTTACAGATAAAGTATCTGGTTAAGATACCTTATAAAACCTCAATTTGGCCATGTAGGCCGAATCCACAAAATGACTTACTGAAGTAAACACCGTGTTTCTTCGTTAATTTATTGACAATAAATATGGCGCTGTAACCTTTAATTGTACGCTGGGCCTCAACTGTTTAAGTCAAAATATATTACTAATTCAAGAGTACCCGCACTGAAGTCCTGAACCCAATAAATGTTATCGCTCTCTCTCACGGAACGTTGGCCAAAAGAAGCACTATTGAATCGATCATTTGGATGTTACTGAATAACGTAAAACGCTTTGCTTGAAGGGTGGAAACAGATAAGATGACTTTTTGTCAATTCCAAATGAAAGTCACCGTCTGGCGCATTTCCCGTTCGCTCTGCTCCAGTATACTTCCGTCGATGTCGACACTGTTCCGCAGGACGCCGCAGCAATAGCGCAGTCATGCCGCAGTCAAAACGGCAAGCATTAAGCGTTTCCTTTCTATTTCGTATACTTAGCGAAGACGCGTTAGAAGCTTTAGGGGCCGCGGCTCAACAACGCCCCCGACTCGGCGGGTCAGATTCAAGGGCAAAGAAATGGGATTTCCTTCTTACGGACGCAACGTCAGAGCGAGGGGCTTCGCGAACCGCGGCGAAGCGTCGCATCGAGCCGTAACGACATTACGAGCAGACGAAGCCTCCTTCTTTTCCTCCGTCTGCCACGCAGCTGCGGTTATGTGTTACATACGGTTGCCCACGACTAAGCACAATATTGCGCAAAGAGCGTCATCTTGACGCGCGTTGCTTCCTTTCTTTTTTTTTTTTTTTTTCTGTCCAAACGCATTGGAAGTCGAAACTGCCAAGGCTTCTTCGGAGTGTCGCATGCCGCAGTCACCCATTTCAACGAATGTTTTGGTTGAATGAAACGATCTTTGGCGTTAATGCGTTGTTGTTGCGAAGCCACCATCGTCGTTGTCGCCGCAGTCATGGTTATGATAACATTGTATCTGCACTGCAGAACGAAGAGCTCCCGCAATGATCTTAACTACGGTGTCTTGCTTCGACCGACTCCATCTCACGCTTGCAAATTTCTTGATCTCATTACACCGCCCCTTCCACTGCCGCTCTGTTCTGCTTTTAGGTTCCCTTGTTACCTATTGCATTACTGTAATAGACCACTACTGTAATAGACCTGTAAAATACCGTTACTCTAATAGACTTGTTCTGCGCATTACATAACCTGCCGGAGTCGCGTTTATCTTCTTAATATCGACTGGAATATGTAATAGACCTGTAAAATACCGTTACTCTAATAGACTTGTTCTGCGCATTACATGACCTGCCGGAGTCGCGTTTATCTTCTTAATATCGACTGGAATATCAGCTAGTGACTACAGGAGTTTGATCGCTAATGCATAATGTTGTTCTTGTTTCTATTAACGTTACGTCCATAATTTTTTTCCCATAATTCATTTATGGTTGCGCGGTCCAAGCTCACTCAAGTTTCTTTTCTATCCTAGCAGTTTTAGTCCCGCAGGTCCTCGCTGGAAATACCGAACATGTGCTACATTTATGTTCAGGGACACCGGTACGTGGTCATGCATGACTTGAGAATGCCTGTCGTATCGGCTCCGACCTTATTCGCCCGTCGTTTTCCTTCTCGTGATCCGAGTCTCTAGCAGCTAACTTGGCCCAGATAAACCGTACCGCGTTCAATTTACACCCATTACCCCACGAAATCGATGAGCCATGCGGTCACGATCGCGCTTGGTGGTAAGAAAGTGTGATTTCTTCCTCCCCGACAACCTCGCTGATAACGGGACGCTGAGTCTTTATCACTCTCGTGCGCGTATCAGCGCCTCTATGGGGTTTCGACAGTCTCGCTCTCTCTTTTTCTTGCTTATCAATAAGTACTGGCCGACTTCATTGTATCCCTAATTGGAACGCCTCTCGTTTACGGAGCTAATTTTTATTTCTCGCAATCATCGGTGTTACGCTGCGTCGCGCGAGCGACGCGCTCAAGGACAACGAGAGGCAAACGAACCCCGATCCTCTCTCGCCGATCACGCGCGTAGTAGGTATACACGCACTTCTGTTTTCGCCAAGAGTGGGGAAGGGGGGGCGGGTTGTTGAGGCGAGATATGGAGGGAGAGAGCGCTGAGCTCGGGCATGCCGGTTATCTCATTAAGCATTTAATATGGAATCCGAAATCCTCCTCATTCTCTGCATTTGCCGTTTATTTGTAACATTCATTTCGTAACAAAGAAGACAATGTGCATAACATCATTTGAATGAACTTGAAACAACCAACCACACAAACCTCGCGCGCACGCATACACGCATCGTGCAGTCACGAGTTTAAGAGTGTAGAAAACGGAACTAAATAACGCAGTAATGAAATTAATTTAGTGACTCCGAGTGTATCGTATGTCGTATGTCTGTCTTATGAACAATATCCTCTCACTGGCCGGTGGCAATTCAACGCGTGCCGCGGTATTATTGTACGCTTATGTTCGCTCATCTACACGCCCAATGACGCACGGTTGCAGCGTTGATTGGCCATCTTTGTAGCGAGCGTCTGTTGTGTACGCGTGTATGCACGCATACATGTTTATCACACGAGAAAATGTACAAATCCCCTCAACATAGTGTAGTGCAAGAAATTAGTTTTGCGGAAGCCCGCAAAGTGGAGGACCCCGAACCAGGACGAATTTTTTTTTTCTTCATCCGCGAAGGTTTCTTTCTTAGAACCCCGTACAGGGCTAACGTTTGTAGCATCGTGCTGTAGTCGGGTGGCTTAAAATTTCCCCTTTCAATGTGTGGTACACATGCAACAGCTATACGCTGCATGCCAGCTGGCTAGCGCAAAACATCAACGCGGAAATTGGTTTGCTGGAAGCCTGAAGTGATTTCATGTAGTGTGCAAAATGATTTTATAGTATTTGGACAACGCACACGGCTTTTGAAAAAATAAACTTTGGGGTAATACGTGAAAAAAAAGAAGAGACCGACCTTAGCCTAAATTCTCAAAGCTTTCCGTTCATAAGTGCGCTTTACCATTGGCTGGCCGCCTTCGTTAATTATATATGCCCAGCGACAGGATAGGCTGGATGTCTTCTTACAAACAATTCTAGCGAAAGAGCTTTGAATACGGACCATGACTGTGAGGCACGGAGACTGCGGATTGATTTCGGCCACCCGGGGTTAACACACACTTATATCTAAGTACACGAGCGTTTCTTGCATTTTCTCATCCATTATTATGTGGCCGCCACCGCGACCCTCCACCAAGAACTTAGCAACGCAATACGACAAAGACATGGGGTTGTACCGCGGCGGGTCACACGGCTCTTCGCTGTCACTGTTTGGTAAACGTGAGCGAAGATATGGGATCATTTTCTTTTTTTGCACCGTTAACCTGTCCCAAGCTTTGCTCGCAGAACCGAACCTCTTTCCTATCTCTCGGTAAAACTCCTATCGTTTTCTGCAGATCCTGCGCGGTAGCCACACGGAAGCGTACGTATACACCAAATATAGCAGAGAAAGCCGAAGGCCGAGATCGATTGACAACTGCGAATAAGTTCGCCGACCCGGTCGCTTTGCCGAGTAGGCCAACTCAGCAGAGAAGCGCACACACTCGCCAGCGGCATACAGTGAGTGCAACGCGTACACGCGACTCGATTCTCCTCCAGCAAAAAAATGTCGTGACAGGACTTGGCCGCTCACGCACGCGCGCGCGCTTCGTGTGGAACCAAAACGCGCGTGAAGCTGTGCGTGCACTTTAACGCCCGCGTGACTGCCTTCACCCCCCCCCCCCCCCAACGTTTCTTGTCTCGTTTTACTTCTATCTCTCGTTCACCGTTTGTCGCGTGTGCGTGCAGTCATTCTTTCCATCGATAAACTTTCTTTCGCTTCCGTTTTCTTTTTCTTTTTTGCCGCCGGCTCAATGTGACGCGCAATTTCTTTTTTTTCTTTCTCCGCGCCGAGTGCACGGCTCGAGCAAACGCATTTCGCTGTATCGCCGCACGATCTATCGCGCAGGTCGACGTGATATGTGCAGAAACTTCGGTGTCGAACGGCACGTGCCATGGTTTTGCTGTATACGCGTGTGTTTGCATCTATATCGTCACGTTCGCAGCCGAACACACAGTGTCAGAGCGGCGGACGTGTTCTCATCACGTATGCCAGCCCCCACTTATCAGTAGGCCTGTCTCTGATCTGTCGTTCAGTGTATATAGACCCGCTTACAAACAACGTGCATTGTTTATTCACCCAGGGCGGCCTGGGAGAACCTAAGCCGACACTCGTATGACGCTTACGAAATTAGAAATAAATGGGGGTTCAGTAAGTATTCGCAAAACTCCTAATTAACTGCAAGCAATTACTTGATTCCTTTTTTTATCGTCTACTGTATTTTTTGTGTTAATTGCATGTGTTTGTGATCGCCTAATTGTTTGAAATTTTGTTACTAGGAAGTAGACATGTTCTGAATTTGGTAGCTGCTGATATATGCATATTGACTACTGGCCCACACTAGCCGTTGGCTAAGGACCCGACAGTTATTTGCACAATTCATGTAACAATGAGAAATAAATGAAAAAATAAATAAAACGCTGAAGTAACCCGTCACACACTACAATCCACCCACCGCCTTTCACATTCCACTAAATGTAAGCTTGACGTGACGTAGAATTCTCTCGGAGAACTGGGAAACATAGCAGCAAACGGCTGCATAACGCTATCGGACATTTCCTAAAACTTTTTTTACAATGACTAAGCAAACTACACACATTTAAATTAGCACTGTGATTCGCCACAATCTTCTCCCAAATTCCATTAAATTTTATCTTGGAGGCGTTCAGTTCTCACAGAGCAGCGGCCTAAATTCTGCGCCATTTGGAAAGCGCGCTTATAACCATCCGGATCGCTTGCATAGTAATTTGTGGCAAAAAGCTTAATTAAAACACGAACTGCGAACTTCTCTGCACGTTATCCATAATCTGCAAGCTAGTTTAACCCAAATGTAAGCAAGATACCTTGCTTATAGTTCAGTGAGGATCAACTACAACCCGGGAGACCCACTACAAACCTCGTATAACGCCTTAAAGAAGGAAAGAAACGAGAGTTGAGCAGCAATTTGCAGCACTCGTAATTAGGCCAGAAACTTTCACATAATTTAAACTTGGTTTCGTGTACAGTTCGTTGTGGACTCTGAGAAACATTTAGGATAAAGCCAGTATGACATTCAGGGACGCTTGAATAAGTAGTTTGCTGGAAAGGTACACAGATCAAACATTTATTGTACGTCAATCACGAAATGCTTCCTATTTCAACGAAATATGAGCAATGTGCACCGCATATATCAAAGAGGAGACCGGGAACACCCAACTTCACGCCTGAACATTGGGAGAATACGAGAATTCAGTGAATATTTTCAAAGCCCAGCCTACACAACTCAAAACTTTCTATACACGGCAGTAATAGATCGAGTAGCCTCCATAAACACTAAATGTGAAATTTCTGCCATTCTTTGTCCTTCCAGGGTAAATGGAAAAAAATTGTAAGCGTTTCATAATACGCCTCTAAACGAATTGAAAACGATCGTTTAGCATATTTGATTTAGCCTCGATAATTAGCCCACACATTTCATAGTTTGCCCGCACATCACCCTAACATTTCTCGCATTTTCTCAAAATATGAACTTCGTGAGCGACTTAGTTTTTGCTCGGAAAGCCGTGAGAACAGGTATATAATGTTATCGAGCGCGTGTATATATAGTCGCACTAAGAGCTTCGTTGTGAATAGTTATTATTGGGGAGAAAGGCACAGAGATTGGCCTGAGGTGCATTCCTCTAGCCAGCTATATTCTGCGCTGTGGGAAGGGGAAAAGAGATAAAGAAAGAGAGACGAGATGGCTGAAGATGAAGACTGAGGGAAGAGGCAGAATACACAGCGGGCAAGTTTATACATAGCCCTAGAGTCAGGCCCGTACTTCTAAAAAAATAAGGTTCGCGTAATACCTGTATGACCTTAAAACGATTTCCAATCAAGCATATAGCACACAAAATTAACGACCTGTGTCAATGGTCGGCTATCAAGACGGGCACTAGCATCAATTAACCTCTGTCAATCTTCCATGTACTGTAACACGCATGCATGCGGGAACGAGAAATGGTTTTATTGCAAAGTACTCTGGTATTTGGTACTCTGGTAGTACCTTGCTCTTGGGCTGAGACATGCGCAGTAGTCGTCCTGTGCGGATGACGATGCCTTCTGCCACAAGTACTTAGAGGAGTCTCACCGCAAATGCCTCAAATTTATGCCCATGAAACAGCTTGTACATTCTGTGGACCTTGTGCGCCGAAGTGCACGGAATGACGCGTAAACGCTATATAGACATCATAACCGCTAGCAGAAGTCTAGTGCTATTACGTCGAATTTCTGCTGATAGCCAAAGTTATCTTAGGATCCAGTCAATGGAGGCGTCAGTGGTCATTTTCCGGATGGTCTCGGTATTTTTTTTTTTTTTGGTCGCGTTTCTTATATTAGAGAGGACGCAGTTGGCTTGCGCCGTTGTAAATGGGATCTAAAACACTGGCTCTGAGCTTTCGAGGGCCTCCTTCGCTTCGGCATCGGCCTGCTCATCGTCATGTAGACCGCAGGGAGCGGGAACTTGTTGAGATGTAATATCCCTATGAAAAAAAAAAAAGTCACAGGCCTGCGCGGCGCATCCAGCACACTCCAGCACTTTCGATACACGGCAGAACTCCAGCACTTTCGTAAGCTGGAGGAGCGGCTCTCCTTTCTTTTCGGCAGCAGACACTATAGGGGCTTCTCGGGGAGGACTCTTTGCGTCGTTTTCTCGAGAAAGAGCTGGACTGTCCACCTGGCGTCGAGGCCGAGCTGCGGCTTGTGCTGCTCTCTGCACAGCGGTCCGCTGAGCCCGACGTTGCCTGGTAGCAGCCGCGGGCGTGGCTTTACGATTCGCTTCTTCAGCAGCGGTTCGTATACCTTAGGAGGTTCGTATACCGTTAGGTATACCTTATACCTAACGTGTACCGAAGAGCAGACACAGGTACCGAGAACACGTGGCACACACGTCACATCCCTTGACCCGTTGCACGATACGGTGCTGCTGCTGATGATGATCACTTATCGGCATTCTCTTTAATGCGGGGCGGTGACAAATAATCACCAAACCTGCTTGAGTTAACCAGGCCCAGCTACATGCCACATGCAAGTGCTACCTGCAACTGCTACCATGTCAGGACAGTTGGTGGAATACAACGCAACTGCAACGCAAATTGGGCACGTATCGAGGCTACGCGGCGCGCATCTCGCATCGCGTGACAAGTGGCACGACACGATGCTAATGATGATTATTAGTATTATTCGCATGATTTATTGGTATTATTGGTATTATTGGCTAGATGACAGTTAGTCGCCTAGCCTGCTTTCCCCGTTGAAAGCAGGCTAGGCGACTAACTGTCATCTAGCCTGCTTGATTTAATCAGGTGTGCCAAACATGTTTTTTCTTCTAGCTTTTTTTATACATTTCATTAATCCTCTTTTTCTTCATCAAGACAATAGAACCATTTTTTGGGCATTCCTCCATAGTGATTTCCTAGGAGCCTGGCGATAGCTGTGACGGACACCCGCGGCCGCGACGGCGGCGGCGACGGACATCGCCAACCGAAACGGCTATTGGAATCAGCGCACAACAACTGTAAAACCCCGTATGCCCCCGTAACTCTCATATCCAATGATCACATATGACATGCGAGAAGAATTGATCCAAATTCTACACATTTCATATAGGATAAATGGTTATAGGAGTTGAGGCATATGGGTTTTTTTGAATAGGACTGGTGTTTTCTTTTTTTTTCAGCTAGATGGTGTAGCTCGGGTAATGTTTGTAGGAAGCTCTATGGAACGAGCGTGTCTTGGAGACAACTCGCGTTTAGCCGAGCCGTGGCAAGGAGAGGGAGATCACTCATGCACGTCGCTTTCACCCGAGGTCTCGACGATCTCATCGCCGGACATCTCGTGTGCGTTTGGGGCGGGCTCACCCGAGGCGTCCCACCCAGCGGCGTGTGTAAGCGGCCGCGTTATCCCCATTCATCCGCACGGCTGCTGCCCCCGCGCGCTTCGCTGCGCCCTCGCACTGTGTCTGCGGCAGTTCAGTGGGGCCCGCGCCATGCCTGGCCGCGCCTGACCGACGCCGCGCGTTTTGGCTCGCCGTCTCGAAGCCTTGCCGCCGTTCCGCCAACCACGCCTCTTTCCGCAAGTCACGCGGCAGTGCCCAACAAGGAAACGTCGAGCTCTCGGAGCCCTTCGTCGAGGCGAAATCAGTTCCCTTTCGATACCCGACGCACCTGTGCGCTATGCGCGCGGAGGCCGCTCCCGTTGTAGAGCCTTCGTGCAGCCACGGGCATAGGTGAAGGCTCCCTAGCATGAACAAAAGCGGCGTTTGTAGCGAAATGGACGGCACGCTGGTTTATTCAATGGCTAGATGCACACGAGCGAGCGCTTTCCACGTGCCCACATATCGACCGGTGGAAGGGATAACTATAGGAATAGTGTGTCTGCTGAAGAGCATGACACTGATTGAATCTCATAGTTTTGTCAATGTTGAATCAGCCAATTTCCTCATTGTCGGTAGGGAAGAAAAAAAAAAAAGAAAGTTTCTTTCACACTTTAAAGCTTTTTTTTTTTCGCTGCTCAACCACGTACAGAAAGACATAAGAAAGAGCTTGACGGGTTACCACGGTGGGTAGCCCGTGAAGAAGAGCGGGAGTGCTTAGAGGCCCCGACAATTCAAAATCAAGAAGTGGGCTGACAGATGGAGTATCACAGCAGCTGTACAGTCTAATTCCTGCGCACCTATTCATCTTGCATTAGTGCACCGGTTCAGTGCAAGCCTGAGGACTGACATAAGAGCAGCGTCACTCGACTCATTCGTCATGACGGCAGTCCATCTGATGCCGGTGAAATACTTCTAAAGAAAGGCTTGAGTGCGTATTTGTTGGCTGTACATTTTGTTCATACTTTGTCGACACGTCCAGCCAATGCTAAAGTAAAAAAACACTGCCGTGGTGTTTTATCAAACTTCAAGAGCTGTAACAGCAAGACGATACACGCACGTAATTACTTGTTGCGTTTCGATGCACCACTATTAAGATCTCATACTCAAGAAAGTTTAAGGTGTATACTTTCTCTGAATTTGTCTGCAGCTTGACACTTAGCATCGACACTTGAGCTTAGCATCGGGTGGAGGTAAGTCTTTTCCCAGTACGAAAAAACCAAAAAACAAAAAAAAACCCAAAAACGTTCAACTTTTACTTGCGTTGTTTTGGCTGACTTAGAAATCGGCCAGCTTTAGTTGGTCCCCTTCGCAACACACAAACAAAAGTAACGAATGATGGTTATTTTCTTTACGCTAGCTTCCACTATTTATGTGGATTAATTGAACTGTATACCTTGAAACTTAACCACAATTTAAAAATTTCAAAATGAGTACATTCACGAAATGACGAAATGTAACATTTTAACAGCGAACATTGGTAGTTAACGATGGTTTGCCATATAAATGTTCATCATTATAATTGCTTGGCGCTGGTGTGCAAGTGGTTTCCCAATGCCCCAAAAAATGAACAGAAGCTTGCATGTTAAGCGCGGCAGGAAAAAAAAGGGTGTCCACTCTACGCTGTGAAGGCCAGCGAAGCTGTGGTATCGCCTGATTCGATATATTAATGTGACGTGGCCTTGAACTGGGTCCTGCATAAGCATGAGAACGACGCCATTGTGCATACTGACGTTGCTGTTCGTTTCGTTGCTCATCGTATTCGCGCTGCTCTTCGGGAGACTTAACTATGCGGGGCCTTTCCACAGCGCTACCAGTACACCAGTGAAATCAGTTGCTAAGCGGATCATTCTTTTGCATATGAAAGTGTAGTTACGTCACTCCTTGCTTCAAGTGCTACAGGTGCCGCTTCCCGGCCACTGCAGTTTACGCAACCTTAATCGTTGCCGGAAAACGCTTGCTGCAAGCGCTATGCGCGAAAGGGACCTTTCTGGTTCTCCGTTTTCTTTCCCCCGCATGTCCGGCGCCGCTGTCGCGGAAGCGCGGAGGCGAACGACACCTGGTGGTGCTGCAAGGAACCCAGCGGCGCACGCGGTGTGCGCCTCCCGCTGTGATTGGTTGAATTCTTTTTTTTGCCCGCGGGCACGACAGATGCATTGGGGGCTAGAGGTAGACAGCTTAGCTGTAAAAAATCGCTTCGTAAACACGGCACACTTCAGCATGCTCTGATCCGCGATTTTGCCAGCGGACCTACAAGAGAGCACGAACCCATCCCGCTTGCATGCGAACTGGGAGAGGACGGCTTCCGTCACGGAGGTTGTTGTATACAGCCTCCTTGGCTTCAGTGGCAACTCTTTTCTCTGGTTAACCTCCTTGCCTTTCCCCTTTCCTCTCTCTCTCTCTCTACTTCTCCCGGCTCCGCCCCCTCTCCCTCTAACTTCTGACATCATCAGTGACGTAATGAAGGCATTTGTTTTCTTTGAGAAGTATTTCCAGTTGAATATCCGGCAGCCGCTAGTGGTGGAAGCGGCGCTGCCGCCGCGTATATCGGCATGCGACCGAGCGTCGCAATGCAAGCATAGGGAGTTTCTGCACGCTGGTCAAAATTAACCCGGAGTCCATCACTACGGCACGCACAATAATCATATCGTGTTTTTGTCGGGTAAGATTCTAGAGTCGAACTTTTTCGATGCCTTTTTCTTCTGCCCACCACTGAAGTTTCTGACTTTGAAGAGCAGGTCCATTAACAGCAACGATGACGTTAAAATTGCCGAACACTCTTCGTTCTCTGAGTGACGCCATTTAGTTAGCATCTTCACGGCCCACCTTCGCAGCCTCATACCGCGTGCCCTCGTCTACAGCAATGAAAAAATGCTTGAGCTTTTCTCACACCGTCACCCTTCTTTTTGATTCCAATAAATTCCTGGTGTTTCTCATTGGTTCAAAATTTCTGTTTAGTCCTTTTGTAACATATTGAATTGCAGACGTACCAGCTAAGCTCTCAACAGAGTCACAGTACTTGAAATAAATAAATAAATAAATAAATAAATAAATAAATAAATATTACCGACGATTACGATACTCCCTAACGCGGCATTTGTGTGCACCTGTATACGTGTTTTCATTTCGCGACATATTGGCTGGCGCGGGGAACGTCTCGCGCGGCACTTTGCAAACCGAGCGAAGTGTAGCGCGACTGCCTCGCTAATCGGCTGATCGCGAGGGGAAGCGCATGGGTGGCGCGTGGGCGTGATTCACAGCAGCCGCCGCAGACAATCTCCACTCATGCAGTGCTTTGTTTCCATGCAGATGACACACGCTACTTTGGCGCCATCTCGTAGCCGTCGTCGCCGCAAAGCCCCTCATGCGCGACACTATGCTTTTCTTCTCCCGCTTTCGCCATAGCCTCCTCCTTCGATTTCCTCCTCGCCGCTTTTTCATCCCCCACGGCGCTCCGCGTTTGCTGTCATCTTTCGCTGTACTCGTTCGCTTGGTTACGAGGTAGGACACCGACGCTCGCCGCAGGAGCGAGTTCCTAAGAGTTGCGCTGTAAAATAAATAAATAAATAAATAAATAAATAAATAAATAAATACTCCGAAAAACGGGGGCATGATAATATACAAACATTACCATTTTTCCCTCGTGGCCCGAACTTTACTGCTCGATAATCATGGCGCATTGATGGCTCTAGTGACATTAGCCTTCATGTTCGTTCAAGTGAATCTATGAGTGAGCCTTACGTAAGTCCTACAAAATCCATCTGGGCCTCCTGTTTCGTGGTATAGCCTGATGTGGACACTACTGCTTTAGGCGCATGTACTTTACCGTTTTAAGTGAACTAATCTTCTGTTCCTACCCAGAGTCTTGCAAGATTCACATTTTCAAATTCAACCCCTTGAAGGCTGGAAAAACTCCAGCATCCCTTTTTTCCAGGCAGTGAGCAACCTCGAAGGCATGTTGCTAGACCTCGCTCGTCCATCTTGCAACTATACCCTTTGGTTGTGCGAGGCAGTGGTCAAGGCCTGGTTCTCAGCAAATAATTTACGATTGTCTTCCAAGTATGTTCCGAAATTCCTAAAGGCCGTGACCACCACTAATGCCCCCTTTTTATTTGGCAATTTAGTTCATTTGGGGATTCATAAACATGTACCAGGAAATGCCTGTTACTCGTAGTTGTCTGAATGCTGTTCTTTTTGCAATTTCTCTGGTAAAGAACAGTCCCAGTTCCGTAATGGGAAGCGTCAGTGTAGAGCTCGAAACGTAAAGTCGGGAAGCACCAGCATAGGGCCAGGCGAAATGACGTTTACAAGGCCTACTTAACAGCGTTCGAACTTATCGTGCCATGTGAATTGAATGTCTTTTTGTGTTAAGGCTGCGAGACACTTTGAATTCTTAGCGTAATCATTAATAAATGCTTGTGAGTGTCCGGCAAGGCGTAAAAACGACGTGAAGAGAATAAAGGCCGTGGAGGGCTTCGAATGCATTTTATACTAAACTTTCTCAGACTATTAAAAGAAGCAAAACAGTATGAGTGCTCATAATCTGAATGTGGTCTAACTATACTGGCATCACTCTTTATGGGCAGTGCAGTGGTGCCTTTGAGATCCTATAACAAGCCCCACACAGCATGTGGAAGCTTTTAAAAAAATTAAATTATGGGGTTTTACGTGCCAAAACCACTTTCTGATTATGAGGCACGCCGTAGTGGAGGACTCCGGAAATTTCGACCACCTGGGGTTCTTTAACGTGCACCTAAATCTAAATACACGGGTGTTTTCGCATTTCGCCCCCATCGAAATGCGGCCGCCGTGGCCGGGATTCGATCCCGCGACCTCGTGCCCAGCAGCCTAACACCATAGCCACTGAGCAACCACGGCGGGTATGGAAGCTTTTAAGAGTGCCAGAAATTTTGGCGCATCCGTGTGTGTAGCATCTGCGTTCAGCTTCGCCTGCGTATATGTAGAACACCATCGGATGAGTTGATGCACAAGATAAACCTAGCAACTATCCCTGTCAGTGCTTAGAACCTGCCAATCTTTTTTTTTTTTTTTTTTGCTCAGTTCACTTGATTTTTCCGTCAAAGCACCTACAGTGAAGTAACACAGTCTGGAAAAAAGACTGACTGTGACTTAATTATCCCTACGTGGTTTGAATGCGAAAGCATTATGACTTCTCTGATTAATTGGTTACGTCCATGATACGTGACGTCATGCATTGTCACGTGCCCTTCACAACTGTACCTTAATCCACCTTGTTATAATTTGTACCACCATTAATCCGCTTTAACCTACTGTAATCCACCTTAACCCACCTTGCTCTAATTTGTTCAAACCTTAATCAACTTTTCTCCACCTCAATCCAGGTTAATATACTTTAATCGACCTTAATCCATCTTGCTCTAATTTGTGCTTACCTTAATACTCCTTAATCGACTTTAACCTACCTTAGTCCGCTTTAAGCTACCTTAATCCACTGTAATTCAACTTCATTCACTTTACTCCACCTTAAGTCACCTTACTCTAACTTGTTTTAACTTTAATTCACTTCCCTCTAGTTCCTTTTAATTCACACTAATTGACCATAATTACTACGATTTAATGTTATACCATTTACTATCTCTTGTACTGATGAACGTGTATTTATGATATATAATCGTCATCATCAAGACGCTGATGATGATCTTTGGTAGCACTCGTTGCGGACAATGCCGGCTTTTCTGCCTCATGGGGCATCTAATGTTTTCGCAGTAATAACACATTCCTCCTCAAGTTAATTTTGAGTTGCTCATTAATGCGGACAACACTGCCGAGCGACAAATGCTAAACATATTCTTAAATAGCTACCGGGGTTCGTTCTTCATGATTGCTTTGTTATGCAAACGTTTCAACACAGCGTATATTTACATGCGTTCGAAGATGGTAGCTAAAAGGACATGAATGAAGCATAAACAATGTCAAAGATAGATGTTTAGTTTATCGCTGCCTAAAATACTAATTAGATATCCAGACGAAATTTCTGCGCTAACCAGAGCGAGCACGGAGGTTTCACAATATAAGGTATATGAGCAGTGCTTCCGTTTCATTGGCTACAACGACGGCAGTCGGAAATTACCGTCAGTAATTCAGAGCTTCCTTTTTAGATGAGTACACATGACAGGACGGACACTACTTCGTGTTTATTAACGCGTTCTCAAAGTACAATGCGTCACAAAAATCATAAAGCACGACCTACACACAACCTACAGACATGATAGCGTCGGATTGAAATTTGAATGTACGAAAAAACATAATTTTGTTACTCAAACATAAACTCCTTTTCCAGCGTTTCTATCATTCATAGAGAGAGAAAAAAACTTTATTTTCATGTTCGGTGGTAACGTGGAAAGGCCCTCAGTCCAGAGCCTCGCTTGCGGCATTCTTCAGTGCAGCACTGATAAACGCCGCAAGGTACCGTTGGTCGTCGGCGCTGGCTGCTTCTGTCAGCCACCCGACATGGGGTTTAGGGGAAAGATTTGTGGGGGCAGGAAGGGGAGGTGGGGGTGGTCCACAGGACCAGGGGATATGGGATGTGTTTGGGTGTTCGCCACAGTATCGGCAGGGTGGGGGATCTTCAGGTAAGAGGCCGCGGAGGAGGTGCATTCGCGCTGGTGTAGGGAGTGTTTCAGTCTGGGCCTGACGAATCAGTACACCCTGTTCACGGGTGAGCACTTTGCTGAGCTTGGGGAACTTGCGTCTTGCCTCTTCATAAGGCCGCAGAAGCAGGGGAGCCCATCTTTTCGTCTGGGCTGGTCGCGGAATGCTGGGTGCCTGGTTCAAAGTCTCGCAGGCGAGCTGATTAGCTCTTTCATTTCCCGGCAGCCCGTCACGACCAGGTATCCAGATGATTTCCAGAGGACCCTGAAGGTGCTCTTGAATAAATGTCGAAATGTGGGCCGGGAGATCGTTGTGCAACAATTTCCTGCAAGCCGCCATGGAGTCGGTAAATATGATTCTTGGGTTGGCTGAGTTACTGAGGGGCATGTGTTTGATCGCAGTTGCGATGGCTGTCAGTTCCGCTAAGGTCGGATCTGTCTCTGGGAGTAACTCAGTATGTACAGTTTGGAGGTTGTTATTCACGACTGCTATAGCGGAGCCCCGTGCACCAACGCTAGCATCAGCGTATAAGTATATGCCGTCCGGGTGTCTTGCCGTGTACCTCTTGACGTAGGCAACTCGCTGTCGTTGCCTCTCCTTGCCTCGTTCTGGATTCATGTGGCGTGGCAGTGGAGCTATGGTTAGAAGTTCGCGTTGTTTCGGGGGTAGTGGGCGCGTGTTCAGAAGGGGCGCAGCTTCTGGATGATGACCGATGCTATGGACGATGTGCGTACCTTGGCACGTGCGCTGCAAACGCAGTTCTTGGCGACGACGATGAATGCTGACTAGTTCCGCCACCGTGTTATGGCAACTGATGTCAAGTAGGAGCTTAGTGCTGGCACTAAACGGGATGCCGATGGCCAGCTTTGTCGCCTTCCTGATGAGCGCATCAAGGCGATTGATATCTTGCTTACGGAGATTGGTATAGGGCAGGTGATAGCGCAGGCGCGACATAATTAGTGCGTTTCTTAGTTGAAGCATATCCGCCTCTTTCACTCCATTTGCTCAGTTGGAGACCCTACGCATCATGTGCAGCACCTGTTCTCCTTGCCTGAGCAGGTGATGCACCGTCGCAGCAGGACCTCCATCTTTCTGGATATGGAGACCGAGTACTTTAATACATTTTGGTTCATAGAGCAGCGAGCCGAGCTCGGTTCCTTGCCTCCGCGCATTTGCAGCCTGTGTAAAAGGCCGCGTTTCTATCAGAAAGCTCGCCTTTGTGCATAGCGTTCGCTGTGAGTGCTTCCCTGTAAACAAGGCGGTTACACAAGCTGCAGTAGCCGGGAAGCATGAGAAGCACCAAGGGACATTTGAATGCTATCGCGTTGGGCGAAGATTAGGCGTCCTCGAAATTTTTGAAACAGACACGGGTTACATTTATCAACAATGAAGGCACTGAGCGCATGCGCATTCATGACTGCAGGAAGGGAAAAAAACAGTACACACAAAAAACCGTACAATAAGGTGAGCATACTGCATAATATTACCTTTTGTTTAGTAATCTGTATTCAGTGGCACGCAGGAAGACTGAAGTGGTGCTGACGCACATGTCGCCTCTCTGCCTGATAAAAAAGAGGCTTCGGATAGCTCGCGAGCTAATGTGTCCTTACTTCTGGTTAGAATTTTGGTTCCCTTAAAAGTCGTGGCTCAAAGTTTTGATCGCTTAAGTCTTTGCTAGAGCGGCAATGGGTGGGCAGATTCTGGAACGAGGCTGTGACGTATCCTAGTGATCTTTCATGTTCCTTGGCGCGTTCACTGACATAGCGCCCAGTTTTACCTACAAAGTTTGCCACATGAGAGAGGGATTTCGTAGACCACGCATGTGGCACACCGTACGTAAGTTTTGTGCGTTTCATTCCACGACCGGAAGTCGTCGGGCCGCTACTACGAACCTTGGGGCATATCTTGGCCTATTTAGCTGGCGCAGAGAAGACCACCAGGACGCCGTACTTGTTGCGAACTATTTTAAAGCGCAGCTCCTAGGCGTCTATTCCTGCGGCGAGCGTCGGCATCCTCGTAACCGAGCGAACGAGCACAACGAAGGATGAAAGACGGCGATAGCAAGGAGCGCGCGAGGAGGAAAATGGAGGAGGAGGGTGCAGTGAAATCATGAGGTGGGAAGCGGAGGAGGAGGGTGTGGTGAAATGGCGAGAAGAAAAGCGTAGTAACGCGCAAGACCGGCTTTGCGGCGACAATGGCTACGAGAGGGCACTAGAGTAGCACGCTTCGTCTTTTCACCGATGACGCCTCGCGATACCATATATGGAAACAAAGCGCTGCATGAGCGGAGGTCTGTCTGCGGTGGCTGCTACTAATTGCGCCCACGCGTCACCCACGCGCTGCCTATCGCAATCTCCCGATTAGCAAGGCAGTCGCGCCACAGATCGCTTCGTTCGATAACGCGCCGCACGAGACAGATTGTCCGCGCCAGCCAATGTATCGCGAAATGTAAGCACGTGTACAGCTGCGCTCAAGTTTTGCATTAGGAACTATCGCAATCGTCGGTGAAATTTTCAGATTGTGGGACACCCTATGGATGTGCGGGATCCCTACTGGTTTGGCGCTGCTACGTACTTGTGTCCGTGGTGTCTTTGATCTTCCCTCGATTTTATGTAACACTACCTCAGCCGCGACTGCCAAAACGTCGTCTGGGAACCCTGCTAAGTAAAATTGAAAATTGAATTCACATATTTTACGGGCCAAAACCACGACATGATTTATGAGGCACGCTGTAGTAGGAGACGCCGGATTAACCTTGGCCATCTGGCATAGGCGGAAAGTTTTCATTTTGCCGGGGGGGGGGGGGGGGAGGAGTGGGCCCCGACCAGCTTTCCGCACTCCATATATGACTCCGAAGAAGGCCGGTCGTCCGGCCAAAGCATCAGCAAAAACATGCGCCTTAATGTTCCCCCCCTTTTTTTTCTCTCTTTTTTGATCCGGGTGGGAGCGCAGTGACGTGGCATTCTCCATATTATGCGGAGTTTATCAGTCGGAAAATATTAGTAGGCAAGTAGTAAATCGCTGAACATACCAAAGGTAGATGTCCCTTGGCTGTGTCTTCAAATACCTCATCGACACTTTGATGATAGTCTCGAGTTATATAATGAATTACAATTACCTAATTAAACCTCAGTAACTAAAGTATTACTGGAAGCTACTCCACTGTACTGTAAACAATATGCACTAAGTTTTCTTCGAGTAACGTATAGCTCTTTTTTATCTTTGTGCATAATAGCTAATTCGGACAACCTGTATATATTTATGACCTTTGCACGCAAGTGACGATGTTTCCATCCCTAATAAATGTTGTAAATTGTTAGAAATGTTTTTTTCATGAGTGGTTAGCATTGCTTACTAAAAAGAGAAGAAATACGGAGACACGCAACACTGACTTGCACTTCACACGCCAGTGATAAGACTGCCGGAGGAGTCACTGAAGGCTAAAGGTTTTTTTTTATGGTCAAAAAAGCACGTAAAGCAATTTGAAGCATAGTGAATATACAGCAACATATTCATTCTCTAGGCATAGGCTATCCATACTCATAGAAATAATTTTTAATTGGCTACCTCCATCTCTTTCAAAAAGTATAATAAGCTTGGTCATGTTGTATATTTGAATATATATTGTATATGTGCATGGTGTTCACAGTGGAAATTTAAAACAATGTTGAAGTGATAAAGTACGGATGAGCCAGCCGCCGCTGAAGCTTCTAATACGCGTGTCCTCCTATTGTCAGGATTTGCAGAAATAAAGCGAAACCATGAGCTAAAAGCCGTACACATCTGCGCCAACAATGATGCAGTAAGCTATTAGCCCCAGTAAACTTTCAAGCGAAAAGGTCAAGGAAAGTCAAACGAAACCTCAAATGATGTGGGTGACAAAGCTCTGGTAATGGCACTTTAGGTGTGTTTGTCTGGGGGGGGGGGGGAGGGGGGGGGCTTCGGCATCACCCGGGGTGGGCTAAGCCCCTCCCCGGAAAACTCCGGAGGGGTCTTGGCTTCCAGAAAGTACTACACAATTCACATCACGCATACAATCAGATTACAGAACAATCGCAAGCAATGACAATCGGAACAAGCGCTAACGAGACCAAACCAAGCAAACCGCGAGCAAACGATAGTACGAAACTAGCGGTCCGGCTGAGACCAGATATGAGTACGCACCGAGCGGGTCCACATGAAACCAGTTTCCCGCGCTCACGTCACCGAAGGGGCAGCTCTCATTGGTGTCCGCTGTTCGCGACTCACTTCTTTTTTCATCTGACACTCCACGTTCGCTCTTTCATCATTTGTTGTTGAGCTCGTTCGCTCGGTTACTCCGAGACCGACCCTCGCCGCAGGAACGGGCGCCTAAGAGCTGCTCTCTAAAACATGTGAAATCACGGGCATGAAAAGTATAAAAATCGATGTGCTAAACCATCACTCTCATGGTAGCAGAAAGATCGCATCCGCCAGCGTTCTCTCTAGTAATCTTTGTGGGAAATCATATAGAGACCTCGCCTTTCTTTTCGGTTCACCGAATACGACACGGCGGTAGCCCACCCACGCGCTAAACCGAGGCACAATCGCTGCCGAGAATAGCACGTACGTACACCTCTCCGGGAAACAATGGGCGGGCATGAGGCGCTGATGAATCACGTTCAGCACGCGCTCGAGCGCCTCAGGTTGCTTTCCAAAAGCAGACCACGACGCCAGCAAACCGGCAGCCGCCTCTTCTAGAGTTACCGGCACTCGGATAGGCGACCCCGCAATGAGAGCACGCACGCGCACACGTGCATGCATTATCAATTTCGGACTCGCATGCGCGCGCGTGAAAGTAAAACCGCTCTTCGCTTCGCATGGCACGGTACAAAGGAGCCACGATATTGAAACGGAGGAGGAACCGGCTCTCCATAACGGGTGTTCGCCGAACGCCCCTTCTCCACTTCGCACCTTTTCCGAATTATTGATCCGCGCGATCCTTATCGCAAATGCCTGGAGGCAACCGCGAGGAGTTCGCGCACGACGGAGCAGAGATGCGCTCGCGTGCTTCGCGCCGCGTCAAGTGTGCGTGCCGCGCACCGCAGACAAAGAAAAAGAAAAAAAAAGCAAGCGATGCCGAAGTGTTCTGCAGGCATTTGCATCCTATGATGCAGGACGTGGACCTCTTAGTCGACCTCAAGGCGTTCTTCGGCGAATGGAAGAACAGCGAACCCCACCCATTCTCTAAGAGCATGGTGACACACACGCATAGATAGATAGATAGATAGATAGATAGATAGATAGATAGATAGATAGATAGATAGATAGATAGATAGATAGATAGATAGATAGATAGATAGATAGATAGATAGATAGATAGATAGATAGATAGATAGATAGATAGATAGATAGATAGATAGATAGATAGATAGATAGATAGATAGATAGATAGATAGATAGATAGATAGATAGATAGATAGATAGATAGATAGATAGATAGATAGATAGATAGATAGATAGATAGATAGATAGATAGATAGATAGATAGATAGATAGATAGATAGATAGATAGATAGATAGATAGATAGATAGATAGATAGATAGATAGATAGATAGATAGATAGATAGATAGATAGATAGATAGATAGATAGATAGATAGATAGATAGATAGATAGATAGATAGATAGATAGATAGATAGATAGATAGATAGATAGATAGATAGATAGATAGATAGATAGATAGATAGATAGATAGATAGATAGATAGATAGATAGATAGATAGATAGATAGATAGATAGGAAACATGTAGAAGACAAGCGCTTGTCCCCTGCCCGCTTCTTTTATTTTGCGGAGAGAGAGAGAGACAGTGTGTGTGTGTGTGCGCGTGCGTGTGCGTGTGCGTGCGTGTGTCAAGTATGGAACGAAAATAGGCCTTTAGGTAGTGCTTTTGAGACAGACGTGAAGTACGCACATAACGTTTTGCCGAATCCTCTCTGGGTTTCTGGCTGATTTCATGCCTTTCGTGCTTTGCCCTCATCTGCCTTGCAAAACATGTAGTTCCACGTCTACTGTTTGGTTACCGAACAGCGCATAGCATTCCTTCACAAGCTGCACACACAGACAGTGCAATCTCCTCATAACGAAAGAAATGATTTTTTTTTGTTGCGAGTGAGGGGGTTTGAGAGGAGTGCGCGCAATCCGAGTAAATGGCTAACGCCAGTAGAGAATTTTCATCGCTGCCGCATGTCAAGACACGGAAAACCGGCGGTTGTGCTGTATCGTTTAGTATACAGGGTATTTCAGTGAACACTAAAAATTTTCAAAAATAGCCTGAACTCCACGGAAAGAATCTGTAAATTGCAATAAGCGCCACAAGGCAATTAGCTAAACATAATTAGTGATTTTTTTTGTTAACTAGTCGCTTGCGCATTTAAAATTTTTGTGCAAGTAATGTCCGCCTCTTCGAGTAGACCAGCTCATGGACTAGAATTGTGCTATCTGCCACAGCCATTTTTTTGTGAAAATTTTTGAAAGTGTTCGCTGAACCCGGTATACCGGTTAATAATGCCGACAAGCCAATTTACTGAGAGAGAAACCTCTATGGAAGCGTATCATAAATGTCTCAGTTTGTTTACTGTTCTCGGAGAGCGTGTGCCGATTGCACACGATTTGTAAATTTGAGCGTAGCTTGAGTGAAACACTGGATACATTTCATGCTACAAGTAAAACATCGACACAGCACGTAGTTTGACGTACTCTATGTTTGCGCCAATTTTATATCAACGAACAAATAAGGTCCCTTTATAGTTGTGATCGTATGTTTGTGCTTATATGTCTGTGCGTGTTACACGGGGAAAGGGGAGTGGTCTCGGTTTCTTAACTGTGTCTTGGAACAGCCAGCGGTAATATAACGTGTGCTTTCCTCTTCTGCCCGCAGTAATTAAAAACAACAAACACGCGGCACGATTTGAGGGGCCTTGCACCTCAGTCTGTCTCCCGCAGCCACGTGGCACTGATGAGAAGGTCTGTAAGCCATGTGCATGTTGGTCTGTGCACGCTTTGGAACTTCGAGCTCTGCAGTTAGAATCTGCATATTCATACTTCGGACGTCAAATGTGAATGCAACCTAACCAATGTGTTGGCGTAATTTTTGCAAACGTAATGATCCCATTGATGCACTCATACCAACCACGGCCGCGGTCGGTGTTACGAACTCGAACAAAAGCAGTCCGCCTGCGAGGTGTTATATCAGATCCGCGATGACGTGGCAGTGTTTAAATTCTACAGCGACCGTTATACATACATGAGTCTTCCACACTAATTAACCCAGGATTCTGATGCTATGAACAAAATGCGTTGAACGCCCTGCGAGATACGACATTCTGGCACCCAGCGCACGCGCTGCGTGCGATTGTTTGGAGACTGAAACCACGAACGAGTATACTTCCCGCGTGGGTACTCCGGAGTGAGAGATCCGAAACATTTGCTGGCAGCGCACGTGGGCGTATCCAGTGCAGAAAACAGCAGAAGCGGCTCGTGTGAACCTATATATAGGCAGCCAAGCATGAGGCCATCGGGACGCTACAAGAAAACGTCGAAAACGCTTGTACTCTGAAGAAAACAAGAGCACTCGAAAACAAAGCTGTCTTCAAACGTATTTCCCAAGCGTAGATCTGCAAACTACAAATAGCTGCTACGCGCATGTGCTGTCGCACCCTTCCTTACTGCTCTGACCGCACAAAGCTCTCCGCGTGAGACCATTTCGCATAGAGCATGTATCGAAAGTAAAGCAAGTGAACACGCGATTCAATTTCGTAAGTAAAAGGTCGCACTCACATCTATTGGGCGCCGAATGCTTGCACACATCTGTGCCTTCAACTTCTGCCGTCTGCACACGCACACGCACCAGATGCGCCCGTACATTTGTGTAAGGCGCATACTATATAGGTGCAGCCAAACTCATCAACAGCGGCTGAGCGGCCGGCTCAGAACTGCTCCTGCGGCGCCTGACGCCACCTGCTGGGTTCGATATCTGTCTGCGAATAGCGCCAAAAGCAGGCATGCGGATGCACGCCCGATAGCCTTATCGAACCCTATAGGTCAGCGAGCTGGCTTACTCGCTCGGCTGACTTAGCGATTTAGTGTGCGTGGATCGTGATGAAGCAGTATTTGCCGCGGCTCGCCGTGGGCTCGCGTCCTTCGAGTTCATCTGTCAAGCAACAGTGTTGTATGCCGTGAGCGATATAGAGCACTGGAAGCAGGGGACTGAAGACGAGG
Organism: Dermacentor variabilis; assembly: GCF_050947875.1. Classification (NCBI taxonomy): domain Eukaryota; kingdom Metazoa; phylum Arthropoda; class Arachnida; order Ixodida; family Ixodidae; genus Dermacentor; species Dermacentor variabilis. The sequence continues at coordinate 109,231,503 of NC_134572.1, forward strand.
CTTCAGATTTTCTTTTATTTAGTATGGTTGCTTTACGTGCCAAAACCACGATTTGATTATGAGGCAGGTCGTGGTGGAGGGAGCTCCGGAATAATGTGGACCATCTGGAGTTCCTTAACGTGCACCCAATTCTAAGTACACTGGTGTTTCCGCATTTCGCCCCCCATCGAAATGCGGCCGCCGCGGCAGGGATTTGATCCCGCGACCTCGTGCTTAGCAGCGCCACATCATAGCCGCTACGCCAACGCGAGTACTTCGGTGGGTACTATGCATCCGCGGCGGGTAACGTGACTATATTATCCGTAACGTTAAACTAAGGTCGCGTCATCGTTATTCAGGTGCTTCTTCTGCGTGGTTGTTTCCATTATGTTGTGAACAAGAACGAGCCAGACGTGGTCGCAGGGCATGTTTTTAATGGCTGCCTTTTCTGGATTATGTATAGAACATATGTATTGTGCACCCATACGCATCGCGAAACGCGTTAAATATCTTTTAGATACCGCGACTGTTATGAGACTTAGCCGACCATCAGGGAACCAGGACCTTAATATCATAATTAGGTGAGACCTAATGCCTCAGCACATGTCTGACACTCGCGCAACCTTCGACAATCTGTGGGAGGCAACCAAGGAGCGGCGAGAACACCTGCGATGCTTTCGTGATTACGCGGATTTCGTCTACAAACTCGATCGGTTGTTGATAAATAACCGGCCTGTCCAAGCACTCACCAAATTTATTTTGCGAATGCTTGCAAGTGAAAATTCATATCTCTATTTTACGTCGCTTACTGGCGCAAATGAAGCATTACGGTACGTGAGAGTTTTCCGACCGCCCGCAGGTCCACATTTACTCCCTTCTATTGTTATTCCAGGCTCTGCAGCGACGACTACTTTGAGCATGTGTAGTTGAGTGCCAGATGTAAGGACGAGAGGGTAGCACCCAGCTGCATGCTTACACATTGTTCCTACTCGAAGTGCGAGGCTGAACGGTTGCTTGGTTCAAGAGTCTGAATACTAAAGTCGAAGTTCGAGAGACACCAAAGCACGAAAGCTGGAGAGAGCTGCAAGTTTGCTGCATACTCTCAGGCACAGCCTGCCAGAAAAGTTGTACCAATGTAAATGCAACTGAAAAGTGCGAATTACAGTCGAATCCCTCTTAGTACGAACGCCTTTACAACAATAATACTCACGTGTTTACTTGTATAATACAATAATGCCTGTATAACAAAGGATTCCGTATTTGTCGGCTCGACTTCTATATTTCAAACGCGTTTTGAACGCAGCGATGACAATTACAGGGATTTGACTCTGAAACGAAGAAATTTAGGCGTCCCCGACCGGGGCGGGGAGGGGGGGGGTGCAGATTTGTTTCCCCGCAACGAGTGCACGCAGCGGCGTAGCCATTCACTGCCCTCTGCAGGCCAGCCGTGAGCTGGGGCGCTCGTAGGCCAGGAACGCTGGTCGAACAACACAACAAGGACGGCCCCCGAGGATTCAGAAATCGTAGTATACAGCTATGGTAGCACCCTTCCTCCTCGCACACACATAGCTTAAGACCGAAAAGAACAAACCCAGTGGGCTTTGACACTGACGAGCGCACTGCACTGTTCGCGGGCTGTTTATTGCACTAGCATGCAGAGAGCCTCGATGCCATGAAGTCGGCTGCATGAAGTCGGACGAAATGGGCGCAACAAAAATATTGTTTCCTACACTAAGTACTGGCTGGTAAGAATGTCATGTACGTACGATGCATACCGTAGGAGCGGCGCGTATCAGTCCCAGACTCATCCCTCAGGACCTAAATAAAGTTCTTCATACCATACTAAGTACTGGCTCTTGCGGTCATGCTAAAGGATCTGTTCTTTTTTTTTTTTTGAAGGTGCTTAGTCTGCCGTATTGCGAGTGGTACACAGCGCAATCATTACAACGGAGTGACATTTATAACGAAGTATTTTGGAGTTTCCAAGCACTTCGTTATAAAGGCGTTTGATTGCAGGTGTTCTGTTATTGAACTTGTTCTAATGAGGGCGCAGCTGCAACATAAAGCCTCGACATTAACTTCTTTAGGAATGTAGACTGTTGGCCAGTTGGTTTTGCATATTGATCATTGCGCCGAAAGAAAAAAAAAGAATGTCGGAAAAAAAAGAGAGGCCAGACGCTCTGGACAGACACTCTGTCCAGAGCGTCTGTCATGTCCGTCTTAACTGATGAACTTTTTTTTTTCGATAATTTTTTCCCGTCCAGCGCAATGATCATTATATTCTTTAACACTTGGCGTTCAAACGTGCGTCTTAATTAAACCCCAGCAGGTGGGCTTTCCTGCAATCCAACCGAAATGAATAGAGGTTGCCGCGACACCAAATTGGAGCCTCGGCGACGTGCTGGGCAGAGAGATGACATATATTTCCCCATTCGCTGCATTCCTTTCTGCAATCTGCTGCAATCTTTCGAGATAAGATCGCTGCTCCCGATTCCAGCAGGGCAATTCGCCTTCACCCTTGGCTGGCTTACGCGACCTGAGGCTTGCGTCGATTACCTTCGTCGTCAAGTGTAAAACCGTTTAGCGCTCAGTGAGCGAACGGGTTCGCGCACGCAAATAGCGCCTCGCGCATGCATGCGGGTGCTGCGCGTTGAGTGCTTTAGGCACGCCGGTCTGACCAGCGTAATTGCGTTTCTCTTGACATTGAGAGCCGATAATTAAGCGCGCACGTGCGTATATTACTGGCCCGGTAATGAACATGGGCAAAGAGCACTGACCGGAGTGGCAGGACGCCTTGCAAGAGAAGCTAATTGTGTCAAGAATGCGACCGGCATTGCCGAGATAGAAATAAAGTGTTTCAATGTTGCTGAACTCACTTAGCGGCAAAGCAGCGCGTAGACAATACGTTGTGGACAAGTAGGTCACCGCGACAGACACAGCGAAAATGTTCACAGACTGCAAGGCAGTTAGTTATCTGTGGACATTTTCACAGATAACACAGACACGAGCCGGTGTAGCTGCTGCGCATTGCAGGTACCTGGATATATTCTAACACTTAGCAAAGGAAAGAGGTTGGCCGCGTGGCAAAGTAGCATTCCAGGATGACAGCGGAACTTGTCACTTTGAAACAGAGTGCACCTTTTTTATTTCTTTTCATTCGATTTTTATTGTCTCCTTGATAAAGCGCTTTCGCGGTGAAAGAATTACGACTGAATCGCCAACAACAGTTAACGTTCGAGAGCCGGTTAATAACTACCAAGTGCAACGGCGACTGCACCCCGAGATTCTCCCAAATCCATGGCAATAGAAAGCCACGCTGGCGAAAAATAAATGTTCTCTCGTGTATCCTTCGTGTGCTGCAGAGCTCTCATTAATTGTACTGCGGCGTGCGGTACACTGTCGAATTCGGTGTTCGCGTGTGGTGTGCAGAAAGAGCGGTGATGGCTATATAAATCTAGGGTCCGAATTTTGTTACAAATCTTCGCATGATTTGTCTGCGTTATTTTCTTATCATCCATCGCGCTGGTGTCTGACCCGATGGTCAAAAAAAGAAAATAAGGGAAAATGGAATGTACTTTTAGAAATACAGCCTTACGAAATGATTTTCCTTGCCTTCAATTCTTGTTTCTTTTTTTTTTTGCCCTGTGTCAATGGCTGGCATAAAGCCGCGTACCTGTGCTTGTTTTCGCCTGAATCAGCCAATTGATGGGAAGGATAAGAAATAAATAGAAGAGAACGTATTCACGCAAAATACGGCCCCTGGGAATTGCTTCTCATGTTCGCACAATGTCTTTATCTATCACGCGTTGATCCTCTCTTACAAGCTTTAGTTGCATCCACCAAAAACGATTAACGAGAAACAGCTGAAAAAAATTTATTCGAACGTCTTCCAAACAACTACGCCATGTACAAAAATATAGAGCGTCATGTGGTTAGCTTAAGTAGTTAGTTTTTCCTCCGCCTCACAGCTTTCTTTTTTTCGAATCGCCTGCGCGCAAAGTCGTTCAGAAGACTCGAGGTATGCAACCGCTGGACTGTTCCAAACTAAGAGCACTACCAGAAAATTTGGCCGCGAGTGTCTGCGGGCGCTCCCAGAACGGCTGTTCGGCAAGCATGGAATTCAACTCGATTCCTAGGTTTCAAATGCCAAACGCACGGTCTGATTATAATGGTGCGCCGTAGCGCGGTACATCTAACGCCCATCTAACGTACGTCTAATGGCTGGTACACGAGGGTTTCTGCATTTCGCTCGCAAAGGAATGCGGCCGCCGCGGTCGAGAGTCGAGCCCGCTACCTCGTGCTCAACAACGCAACGTCATAGCCACTGAGCTATGTCAAGGCTCGTCTGCCTGCTGGCAGACTTAACTGCATTTCCATGATGATGGGTATTTCCGTGCGTTGGTGGAACTGCATGATGATCATTACGTGTATTGGCCTAACTACCTGTTCATATTGAAGAACGTAGTGGATTCTTATATAAGCGTTTCAGAACATCGCTCTTCATGCAAATTCTTTCTGTAGAAAAAAAAAAATTGTGCAGATCCAACGCACATATAGAACTGTATGTGAAGCAAAGTGTTTTGTGCAGAGGTGAATTAAATGCTAGAAAAGAAAGAAATGCAGCGAGCATGTGTCTGCAACGTTTATATTTATGCAGTACACCGTTCTCAAGCTATGCCGAAAAGTGAACAGCTTGTGTGAATGCATTCTGTCAGATGTTGACGCAGTGGTGTCACGAGGGAGAAAGCGGTGCTTGCTGTTTGTGGAAGGAGAAATTGTGAGGAGAGCTGTGCGCAGAGAAAAGTACGACACGAGAGACAGTGGACTGTAAAATTAGTTTACACCCTTAAAATGAATTCGGGTGTAGATCGATCTCTAACTCACACCCTTATATAGCCTTTAATTTCCGCGTTTTCACAATATCCTTCCCCTTTAATGGTTACAATCTTTTTTCTTTTTCTTTTTTTTACAGTGTGGCAAGGTTGACCATCGTTCGTCCGTTTCATTCCTGCATCTTTGGACGAACGAAAAATGGCGCGTGTACGGGTGCTGTGCGACAATCGTCTCTGCCGACAATCGTCTCTAAGCTATAGGTGGCATTATGCACGAGAGAAGTATGTTCTTGCGATTCTTGCCGATTCGTACTTTTCTTTTGCCTGCTGTGCAGGTCGTACTATATACAGAGTACACATCCACGCACAATACAAACACGCTTAAGTCATGTACAACCCTATGAAGCCGTCAGCTATCGGGTTGAAAGAGTCTCTAACTAAATTTTAGGCATGCGGACCAGTACGTTAACTATCGATATTCAATTTGGTGCACATGTCTGGCATGAAGCATAGGGCTGTTGTTAAAAGAATTAAACTATGGGGTTTTACGTGCCAAAACCACTTTCTGATTATGAGGCACGCCGTAGTAGAGGACTCCGGAAATTTCGACCACCTGGGGTTCTTTAACGTGCACCTGAATCTAAGTACACGGGTGTTTTCGCATTTCGACCCCATCGAAATGTGGCCGCCGTGGCCGGGATTCGATCCCGCGACCTGGTGCTCAGCAGCCCAACACCATAGCCACTGAGCAACCACGGCGGGTCGGGCTGTTGTGCTTGGCGGCCGAAGGTCGATCCCGTCATCGGACGCGTAAGTCATTTATTCTCTGTGTGTGAGCTACTCGATAAGGTAGCAGCAACCGGCAATGCGTAAATGTTTTTTTACACGCTCGAAATTATGCCCTAAAATGAATTAGTTGTGAATGTAAAACATTTACTGTTCTGTAGAAATTTTGTGAGGCCAGCGTGCAGCACAGCTGAATCACAAATTTCAATAAGAAAAGAAGCTGTGATGTGATTTTTTCCAATGAATCCAAGCCAATTCCTTGATGAATCTTGTGTTTCACAACTTGCCGTGGTGACTAAACGAAGTCAGCCCAGAATTTATTTTGGTAATCTTAGTATCAAACTACACGCCGACTACACCCTTCCATTTTGTCATTTGAGCCGTCAATCGACGTTTAGCTGTACGCGAACATTTGTGATTCATAGCGCGTTGGGACGTTGACTTAACTCCGTGTTATACATTTGGAAAAACTCCGCGTTGACAGCTCGTGTTTGATGATGGCACTCCAGCGCTTCAACAAACTTTTCAGATTACATTCGTCGGGGCCGTTACGTTAAGCCCTCTACGGACATATTCTCACTTCTGCTCGCGGGGAAGTCAACGCCGGACACGCCTATGCTGCTACTTGGATGCTTAAATCTAGTGGTAACGACATTAACCGGTCGTATTACAGTTAGAAAACGCTACATGTTAACAACGCATTGCGGCGGCAGATTTAGCACCTCTTGAAGATACCTAATGTAAATTATGTGCTTTCGAGAAGAAAGTCGACGTCGGTAGCCTTGAAGGGGCAATAAATAAAACTAAAACATCGCTATAACGAAGTTGAAGGGGTATCCAGGACTACTTTGGTATATCCATTAATACCTGCACTGCAATATGAATCTTTACGGAGACTTCAAGGCGAATTTCACTTGCTTCGTTATATCAATTACTTCGCTATATCCAGCCTCGCATTTTCTTATATTGCGCTCGTCCTGTGGTTCTCTTTTCACTGTGTTTTGTCTGTCCCGCTAGCATACACCAATGACACCTTTGTGTCATTGGTATACATGGTACACGATAACCATTGGTATATGGTACGATACGCTCTTGGCACGATAAGAGCGTGTTCCATGTTTTTCTTTCTTTATATATATTGCAGTGGCACAATTTACTAGTACAGTGGAATTTTTTTTTCTCTTTGGAAGAATTTCTCCATGAGAGGAATTTGCCGGCTTTGGCGAGTGCTATACGGCCGGAGAAACTATGCCGAGCCTGCGCGTACGCTGCGAGATACTCTCGCTAAAGAAACTTTCGCGCGCACCGCGCGACACTTGGACGCTTATCTGGCGTCTCATCGACGGCGGCCGCACATTCGCAAAGCGCGCCGGCACACTGCCCCACCCACCTCACGCATACGTAACCCTCTGTCGCGCACTGCAAGCAGCGCGTAGGCAGCGACAAATCGCTGCGGAAACGCGCCGCGCGTTCCTTCTAGCGCCGCGCGCGTTGCCCGCTGCGCGAGCTTGTCACCGGGCTTGTCCCGCGGCCTTAGCCAGTGCCACGCTGGGCTTTCTCACCGTCGGGTCTCCGGTGACACTGCGGGCGCCGCCGGCGTCAACAAGCGGCGGGGCACCGCGTTCGATCGTTTGCTCGGTATACGGTCGCTGTCTCTCTCGACAAATAACTCTGCTTACGCAGAATGCAGAAGCAGGGAGATAGAGGTAATCACTTTAATAGAAAGCCGCTGGCCCGGTCAGAGCGTCGGTAGTTTCCTGCAGAAATGACTATAGAGAGCTCGTGCCGGTGTCTGGGGTACGCGGGGGTCTACACGGGGGTTCAGCGCGCGTGTTAATGACGACCAGCTCGTGGATTTGCCTAAACTTCGTCCCGCTGGCTTTGAACGGCCTCGCGAGTTTAAAATGTCGTCGTTTTCAATAGTATGTTACGAAATGTAGGCAATGATTCGCAATCATGTAGCATGCTCGGAAAAAGCACGAGCGTTTGCAAATTTATAAAGATGAGACGTAGTAAAGAACGTCACAAGAACATTCGATTTCATTCCTATAAGACAAAAGTATGCGCTAACCTTCATTCTCGTGGTAGCTGAACGAATACAGCGCCAGAGATTTCTCTGGTACATTCTTGTGGTAAACTCTATGGGTCAGAGGACCTCGGGACGCCATTTCGTGCACCACAGTATAGCGTACGCATTTGGGCCGATTCGTTCGGGACTTGATCGGAAACAGTGCAAAATAACTGAACGTGAGCAAGGGGCAGACAGTCTGTTGCTTTCGATTACACGAATAGACCGGTTACCAGCCCTATTACACGAACAGCGCTGTTATTCTGCGCTGTTTCCGCTAAATTCTTGATGTATACACTGTCCAAATTCCGTCCTTATTGTCAAATTCGCCATCTTGCCATCTCTGATTGGTTCACAGGCCAGCTACTCTGTCTTCGATTCGCTCTAAACGCGAACATGGCTGAATTCGAGAAAAATCGCGAAATTATACAAATTTCAAGAATAGTGTCGTTCCTTTCTACACGATTGCCGGTATACTGTAAAATAATTTACACCCCGAAAAGTGAGAAAGGGTGTAAATGTGTCTATAACTCACACCCTTAGGGTGTCCTTTATATAGATAACACCCCAAGGGTGTGAGTTTAAATTATATTTATATTATATATTATATTTAAATTTATATTTACAAAGTCTCCCAGATAAAGATATTATTGATAAGCGAAGTATCTACGACTTTAAAGAGTAAAGTTGAGCTGAACGCCGACAGGTGCTCTCGCTGGCACCCTTAGCTCACTACACTATCGAAGCAGGTAGTTCTTGATATTTGCAGGACACTTTTAACGCAGTGGCGTTAAGGGCCCCGTGTCGTAGAAAACCCGGTGTCGGCGCCGGCGCCGGCTTTGGCGTCCCGCGAGGGAAAATTGCCGCATATATTTAGGTATATGTATATGTCACGCCTTCCTATGTGACATGCGGTACATGCGGGCTACATTGCCACACCATTCTATCACTAAAGCTGCTCATACCTTGTCTTACGTTCTTGACGAATCATTAGAAGCCAACAAACAAAGACACCAAGCACAACATAAGGGAAATCACTTGTACTTACAACTTATATTACAGAAAGGATAAATTAATGGAGAGGGGAAAAATGAAAAAAAAAATCTTGCCGCAGGTGGGGAACGATTTCCATTAATTTATCATTTCTTTAATTCCATTTGTAAAAATTAATTTCCGCCATGCTGCCCTTGGTGTCTTTGTTTGTTGGTTTATTATGATGGGATTAATAAAAATCAGGCCCCCGACATGGCGGAGAGGCTAGGTCTTTCTGTCTCGACGTGAGAGCAGCCCGCTACGTGCTAGTGCACGTGCCCATGTACCTTATTAAAGCTTTTCCATCCATCCATCTCTCGGTTCTCTTTCTTTCATTCTCGACAACGTTATCCCTCGGAATTTTGAGAACGACAGCCCACAGACAAATGCCACGAAACAAAACACCAGCAGCGCATTCATATCATGTTAAATATTCTCAGGCTTAAATAATAAAAGTGCGAAACAATAACAGGAACCTGAAAATGGTGTTTTATTTTTTTTTTCGGCCTGGCTGTACACTACTTTCGTGATCGGCCCACGCAAGAAGCCGCGTTTCTACCAGAAAGCTCGTCTTCGTGCATAGCGTGTGCCACTAGCGTTTCCCTGTAAATATTACGGTAATATAAACTCCAGTTGCCGGGAAGCGTGGAAGCAGTCAGGGATCTATGAATGCTATCGCATTCCACTCGTAAAGGCGAAGCTTAAACGTCCTCCAAATTTTTTTCACACCACTTTCTTGCGTTTGTTCTCTTGCAATAATGCGGGCAGTAGACGTGCCCCATTTCGTCTTTGTATTTCGCTCATTAGCGCGCCTAATCACCTCGAACCGCATCGCGGCATCATGCACGCATTCAAAATTGGCTGGGGCTAAGCTAAGGTTAAGCCTGGATATCTCGAAGCGAAAAGGTTCGGTGATGCTTATGGTTTAGCTTATGGTTATGCTTTATGATTTAGCCTATGGTTAGGCTTACCTTTTAGCTTATGGTTATGCTTTATGATTTAGCCTATGGATATGCTTACTGTTTAACTTATGGATATGCTTATGGTTTAAGTTATGGATATGCTTACGGTTTAGCTTGTGGTTATGCTTTATGATTTAGCCTATGGTTATGCTCATGGTTTAGGTCATGGTTATGCTTTATGATTTAGCCTATGGTTATGCTTTCGGTTTCACTTATGGATATGCTTTGGTTAGCTTATGGTTATGCTATACGTGTGCCTTGTGTAGTTATGCAAATTGCTTATCAATGATATATACCATAAGTTATGCAGGATTATTAAACTTCCTTATTCATCATTGTTGGGCAGATTGTCTTGCGATTTCTGTACAGCCATAAACACAGCTCTCTGTATCGGTAGTACCACTCTCTTCTCCTTCAATGTTGAATGCGCACGCCTATTCTCTGGCAAGAGGTTATATAGTCGGCCTCAGCGATAAACACGCGCTTGCGGCGAACGTCAAACGATGAAGCATAGCGCGCGGCAGTGGCCACCTCCGCCGACTCCGAACACGCTTACGGAGCCAATTCCGACATACGCCGGCTCGCGCGAAGCGCGGTGTTGACTAGCGTAGTGAAGCTTTTCGCTTCAAAACTCAGTATGCTCCTATATGTCGTGGCTCGTCAAGGTCTGTGGTGCAATTTGTATGGGCCATTTGTCTCTGTGCGTTCCACTGTGCCTAGTAGGTGCAGAGGCTGCACTTGTTCTCTCTCTCTCTCTCTATCTTACTCCGCTCTAGACTTTCCAAACCTTTGACACTTTTTTCTACGTGAATCATCGTCATCATCATCATCATCGTAGTCGTCGTTGTTGTTGTTGTTTGATAAGGAGCAGCCATCACCATCAGAGTAGCCAAATTTATTTATTTTTCTGTTAATTCAACGAAAAAAAATTTTTTATCCCCTGGGGTTCTTTAATTTGCGCATAAATGTATGCGCACCAGTGTTTTCTTCTTTTTTGCATTTTGACCAATTAAAGCGCTACAGTAGCGACTGGGAATCGAACCCGCGACCTCGTGCTCAGTTGCAGAATTCCATTATTCGCTGATTCACCGGCGTATTGGCGGCTGCTCTTGAAGTTCCTGAGAGAAACCGATTTGTCCAGTGAGCGGTTTGTTATTCGTCTCTTTTAAAGGTCAGCTACTAAAGAGGGAGAAAAGGCATATTTGAAGATTATTTATTTATTTCCATGGCTTTCAATGCCCGAAGGCGTTAAGGAAGGGAGGTGAGAAAAAGAAAATCACCACGTACAAAAAGTATATACAAAAATCTTCGAAGGCAGATGCGGAAGCGTTGAGAATGGTGACCGCGAAGGTGGGCAAGCAGTTCCATTCACTGGCCGTGCTCGATATGAATGGATTGAAAACAGCCCATCGAATTAATAAAAGAAATTCAAAGTAAGAAATAAAAGATTAAAAAAGATACGCTAACAAAAAAAATGACAGCCGGCTGTATAGACTGCCACACGACGCCAACGGAAAATGAAGCCAAGGATCACATAGGGCGAAATATATATATTTCTTTAATTGAGATGTTTGTAAATTACTGGCAACGTGTAAGCCCACGTACGCTCTTGAATCTTGCCGAATATGTTTTACTCGCACCGTGGTTTTTCCAGACAGGTGGCACGCGAACTCGAGTGCGTTGCCTTACAAACTTGCACGCGCCCTTGACGATAGGGCACGAAACACGGCGGGCCGATCGAGGGAGCAGAACAATGGGGCGGCCAACGAACGCTGCACTAATGGACACCACAGGTGCGGCGGTGAAGCGGGGGCACGTCCGCGCGACCTTCGCCCACCCGTTCGATTCCGTCCGGGAGCCCGACGCTGGCAGCACCACGGCGCGCAGCTGCGCTGCGTCGCTAATCGATGTAGTAAGATTGTCGGACATCGCGTCATGCCGCGGCGCTGTGGGGCGCAACGAAAGCAGAAGTGGTGAGGGCAGCAGCTTCAAACGGTGGCCGAGTAGTCTTCGAACATTTTAAGAGCGTATACACAGCTACGGGGCCGCTGGTGAATCGAGAGGAGGGAGGCCTAAGGGCAGCCCTTCCCCTTCTTCCTCCCCTTGTCTTAGCAATGTCGTTGTATGTTTCCGTAAGAGAAATTCATTCAATGTAATGCACATGGGTTACCAAATGAATCTATTAATTACTTTGCTTTCAGTTCCGTTTTCTTTTTTACTCCTGAACCTATGTTCGTGCGTGTGTTGTATGGGGGGGGGGGGGGCAGGTGGTGGTAGGGGCCGGTGCTGGTAGGGTTCGGAATCTTGCTTTCACTTGGTGGTAACATGCGCGCAGCTAGGTACATTGCATGTGTCGAGACATTTGTACTCCCTGGTGTTCTTTTGTTGCGTTTGTCTGGTTCTCTTGTTTGTATCGTGAATTGAGATACTCCAGATGCTCTGCCGTAACAACGGAACGGCGCTTTCCTCAGCCGAACGCTACTCCCTACCCCGAGACTCTCTTCATATTTACGATTTAGGTTGGGCTTGCCGCGGGAGGGGGGGAGATGTCGTGGGGAGGACGGGAGGAAGGGACTCGAGGCGGGGCTGGGGGAAGCTGGGAGAGCAGACAGAGGCGGAATGTCTCCGATGAGCTGGGGCGCAAGCATCTTATAACAGCCGCTCCGACGAGATCTTAACATGTTAAAGTGCTCTTGCATAACTGTAACTGGAAGAATAAACGACAGTATATGAATCGAACGGCAGCGCCTTCCTGAACGACCATCAACTACAACAACGACCAAGAAGTATTACAACAACATTAATTGGAAATGATTGCAATCAATACTTACCGCAGGACGGCAAATGAAACTATTGGAAGTTCTCGATCCAACGAGAAATATTTGCCGTATCTGCCGCAGTTACATCAATCAGATACTACGTCGCTTAGTGTCACATGTTCCGTCTCAAACGCGTAGTTCCATATTTCCGCTTTTGAAGTCAAGCCAATCGAGTTGTAACTGAGCTCTCTCTCTCTCTCTTTCTCTCTCTCTCTCTCTCTCTCCATATCTCTTCTCTTTTCCGTCCCATCCGCCGCTTCTTTGTTTCAGCGCCTGCGCGCTTCGATAAAGCGAAATCACCGAAACGAGTTCACGTGTCGGAACGCTGGCACCAACAGACCCTTTCGCGCGACAGGCATATTCTTCCCATCGCTTCGGCTGTTCGGGACGTGCTCGGCATTCAAGCACAGCGCGCGCGCCATTCATGGCGAACTCGCCGCGGCGGCGGGGCGTGTGTGCTGGCGGGCGTCAGCTTCGCGGTGGCGGCCTGCTTTCACTTTTCGCGCAATTTGCTCGCGCAGCGCGCCGCCGTGAAAGCTCGTTCGGCCATTAGGAACGCGCACCGCGCGCGAGCCGCTACAAAGGCAATACGGAAGTCGTCGAGTAGGGGTTAGTGGGAGGGGGTGAGTAGAAAGTAGTAACGGTAAAGATGATAGCATGGGGGGGAGGGAGGGGGGGGTCGTTTTATGTTGCCCCGTCGCCGCTTATGAATGCTCATGGCGCACTAAACACTGGGCGCGTGCTTCGAAGCCCTATTCACGCCGAACGTTCCTTTCACGAGCGTCCATAGCTTGGCCGGTAGGCTCGACCAACTGCGCTGCGTTTGTCTGTGCCTTCCGTTCGCAACCGCAATCTTATTGCGACACGCTCCCTCGTTTTCTCGTGCCCAGATTTCGTGCATTGCCAACGGAGTATACGCACCTAGACGGCGCTTCCGGAAGAGAAACCAGGGAGCCGTTTAAATAGTCAACAACGCAGCGTCAGTTTGGCAGAAGAGGTGCTCCGCTTACTGGCCTGGCCGTGATGGTCAGATACCGGCCGCGCTTTGAACGAGCCGCAATGCAAAGCACGTCCCGGTGCCATAAATCTCGTTCTGCGTTACAGAGCGCCAGCGAAACCATTACACCTTCGGAGCCTCTGTGGCGGTATATCTTCATGACTGGATATCCCCAGGGGCATGAAGCCAAGGATATAGCAGTGTGCCGTACTTCGAGAAGTTATTTAAATGTGCCGTGTCCTACGTGAACTTGTGGGAGCATCTTAGGAGGGGGGAGTGACATTCATACGCCCTTCCTTTTCCGTGCACGGTAATTTAATTATGCGTTGTGGTTGAATAAGAGGGGTGCGGTTAATGAGAGGTAATATTATAATGCGCGCATTGCTTTATTTGCCTGTGACCGTTTTACAGCGAGGCTGTATACATCTATCCGCAAATGCATTTGTCGTGTCCGAGGGAAAAAATGTGGGCCGATCCCGCAGGTAGTGCAATACCGGGTCGACCCGCGGCGGAGGTGACGCAGGCTTCAAGCACTCCGGCAATAATAATAATAATAATAATAATAATAATAATAATAATAATAATAATAATAATAATAATAATAATAATAATAATAATAATAATAATAATAATAATAATAATAATAATAATAATAATAATAATAATAATAATAATGATGATGATGATAATAATAATAATAATAATAATAATAATAATAATAATAATAATAATAATAATAATAATAATAATAATAATAATAATAAATGAAATCAGTGAATCAAGAGGCATTATTTCACCTCACTTCGTATACTGGAATCGTTTGTGAACAGCACATGGACTCACAAGCAGGAGGATACGCAAAGGACAAAATTTACGTACGACCATACACCCTTGACTCGCAAGAGAACAATGCCAGTGACTGTGTAGATGCCTGTGCCGTACAAACGAAAGACGGAATTGGGATATCCACTGTGTATATACATATCCAGGTACACCAAAGTGCGATATCGAGAAGTTCATGACCATGCACTTTGCATGGTTTAGCCGTGATCTTGTTAGAGATCCCTGTGATCCCTGTGATCATTGTTAGAGATTTCAATGTGGACATTTGGAAACCAGACAGGAAATCGTTCACTCAGCTTGTGCTAGAAGAGTTTGGTTTAAAGTTCCCCACCAATCAAACAACGGTCGAGTATAGATTTAGCTTTTGTCAGGATTCTGTCCAAGGTTGTAACCGGACCAATCAGTGTATATCACAGTAATCAAAAAGCTATCGTCACTATCATTACCAAAACGATTGAAATAAATACATGCACCATTCTTTGTACCGTGTGATACAGCTTCGCTGCTCAGATTCACAGAATGGAATGGCTCCTCATTTTTTTTTTTTTCAGCGATTATCGCTGTTAAACTCGGAGCAAATGCGCCTACCTACTGTATCCTCAATTTCTTGAATGTTCTCGCCCATTCTACAGCGAAAGAGATTGTGTAAGCACAGCGCGTGCGACGCGAACAGTGTTGCACGTTCTAG